>NW_015540835.1:89001-91513 GCF_001515605.1 Sinocyclocheilus anshuiensis | reverse complement strand
GCCGGTACGAGACTCGAACCCACAACCTTTGGGTTATGAGTCCGACTCTCTAACCATTAGGCCACGACTTCCCCACGACTTCATGGATGAGCTAATGATTTATTAACGTAGTAGAATGAAGCAGGGTGAGGCTGAAAGCCGTCGAAGCGAAACGAGGCGCTGAACGAGCGTGACACACGGCTCGAAAGCAGTGGAGCTTTTATTATGCCACAGTCGACCGCTTCCGCTGCTTCTGGTCGTGCGTATGTGGGGTAAAGCAGCGCTGTTTTATCATACTACATACATTTAGTTCTGTTATAATGCTACTCTGTGCGGTCGTTGCCGGTCTATTAAAACGCACAACATATTAAAGCGTCTTTGGTGTTTCCATGTTTTCTACAAAACAAAACCGGAAATCGAGGGGTTATTACATCATTGGCAGTTGACACAATGACACTATAGACACGGTCCGTGTCACTAGTTAAAATTGCTTATTTCCCTGTATTTAAACATTCTTCGAAACATTTGGGATAAAGTACACAAGTCAGCAAAATATATAACACTGTTCTAGTGGTTTTTGGATATTTTAATAAAAAAATCTTACATATTGTGCCTTTAAGTTAAAATACTGAGTGTGAAATAATAAAATAATGTGTGCTTTTATCATTCTGTGGACAAAATCCCGTGAACTTCGCCCCTATCGGGAGCTGTATGTGCGCTCATCTGTTTTCAATACAGCTAACGTCGCGTCGCTTCATGTCATTCCCACTCATAAAACTATGACAGGTGCTTTACTGCAAAAAGACTGTTATTGCGACACTGTAAAGTGCGGAAACTATGGCGCCATGTGCTTTTTAAAACCATTTTTATAGGTTTCACATTATATTATCGGCTCGGATAATATGTAAATGTGACTAGAAACCAGAGACTGGAAATGTGAAGCACCGCTCCTGTCGGGCGATACGTCCGCGTTCAGAAATAGGTCTATAGGGACCCTGTCAATTGGAACGCACCTATCTCTATACGCTATTCATCCTTTGTGTTCTTCTTGATGTAAATCTGCTTTGAAATTTGGTAAAATGGGGGGAAATTCATGATTTGAGACACACGCACAAAGTTGAATTGAAATTTGACTGGGAAATGATTCATTAAAAAGCAATTCAAAGAAATTCAGAAATTTCATAAGTCCAACTTTTGCAACAAAACAAATGAAGTTGGCATTCTGGGAAGTGTTATTCCATCATGGTCTAAAAATGACTTATAATTTATTCAATAAATTATTATTACTATTTAGTTTTAAGATATATTTAATAATAATAGTCCATATGTTAAATGTATATGTCGGATAGGTCATGCTAGACTGACTCATGGGCATTTATTGAAGGGTGAAGAAGCACCAAAATGTCAATACTGTAACAGCAACTTGTCTATAAGACTTATATTTTTGGTATGTAACTGGTAAGGATTTATTTATGGACCCAGAAAAAGTTTTACAATTTTTATCACAAGTACATTTAAAGAATCTTTTATAGAATTGTGCTTAATCTTGTCTTTTTTGTACAAGTCAAATGTTAAAAAATGTCTGTTTTTATTATATTGAATTTGTGATGTTGTTTTGTTGAATGTTTAATTTGTATCTGCCATGTAATAGCCGATGAAGCTAATATGGCATTAATTTAAAATACAACCGTCTATCTTTCTGTCTGTCTGTCTATCTATCTGTCTCTCTGTCTGTCTCTCTGTCTGTCTGTCCCTGTCTATCTGTCTGTCTGTCTCTATCTGTCTGTATGTCTGTCTCTATCTGTCTGTCTGTCTGTCCCTGTCTATCTGTCTGTCTGTCTCTATCTGTCTGTATGTCTGTCTCTATCTGTCTGTCTGTCTGTCCCTGTCTATCTGTCTGTCTGTCTCTATCTGTCTGTATGTCTGTCTGTCTGTCTGTCTGTCTGTCTGTCTCTCTCTCTCTCTCTCTCTGTCTGTCTGTCTCTGTCTCTCTGTCTGTCTGTCTCTCTCTCTCTCTCTCTCTGTCTGTCTGTCTCTGTCTCTCTGTCTGTCTGTCTCTCTCTCTCTCTCTCTCTGTCTGTCTGTCTCTGTCTCTCTGTCTGTCTGTCTCTCTCTCTCTCTCTCTCTGTCTGTCTGTCTCTGTCTCTCTGTCTGTCTGTCTCTCTCTCTCTCTCTCTCTGTCTGTCTGTCTCTGTCTCTCTGTCTGTCTGTCTCTCTCTCTCTCTCTCTCTGTCTGTCTGTCTCTGTCTCTCTGTCTGTCTGTCTCTCTCTCTCTCTCTCTCTGTCTGTCTGTCTCTGTCTCTCTGTCTGTCTGTCTGTCTGTCTCTCTCTCTGTCTGTCTGTCTCTGTCTATCTGTCTGTCTGTCTCTGTCTCTCTGTCTGTCTGTCTCTCTCTCTCTCTGTCTGTCTGTCCCTGTCTATCTGTCTGTCTGTCTCTATCTGTCTGTATGTCTGTCTGTCTATCTATCTGTCTCTGTCTGTCTATCTATCTATCTATCTATCTATCTATCTATCTATCTATCTATCTGTCTGT
>NW_015540835.1:83282-87972 GCF_001515605.1 Sinocyclocheilus anshuiensis | reverse complement strand
TGTCTCTGTCTGTCTGTCTGTCTCTCTCTCTCTCTCTCTGTCTGTCTGTCTCTGTCTGTCTATCTGTCTGTCTATCTATCTGTCTCTGTCTGTTTGTGTCTGTCTGTCTATCTATCTGTCTCTCTGTCTGTCTGTCTGTTTCTCTCTCTCTCTCTCGCTCTCTCTCTCTCTCTCTCTGTCTGTCTGTCTGTCTGTCTGTCTGTCTGTCTGTCTCTCTCTCTGTCTGTCTACCTGTATGTCTATCTGTCTGTCTGTCTATCTGTCTGTCTGTCTGTAGTTTGTTCTGTTTGTCTTGTCTTGTCTCTTGTCTTGTCAAACCAAATTGCAGTAATATGAATTCCTTTGAATTTGAATCTGCATACTGAGTACATTCATTCAAATTAAATTCACAGTCTGAAATGGAATTGTAATTTAAAAGTCATTCTAATTCAGTTCTGAATGGTGCTGCTCTCTGTTTTGTTGTTCATTTGTTGATCTTCCACACTGAAGCAGTGTAAAATAATTAATGTTTAGTCTGAATGCACCAGTGCCGCTGCCACAAAAAAAAAAATCCATATTCTTTTGTAAAACCAGCATACTGAACTTGTGTTTGTAGAGTTCTTCATCTGTCAAGCTGTTTTGCACCAGCAGGAAACGTAAGTGCAGCAAACCTCCAAAGGCCCAGATTGCATGATCTGCTTGTTTGTGGCGAGAAGAAGAGCGTTTTTCTCTGGCTTGGATGCAATGGCCTCTCTGGAGGCTTTTGGGAGGTGTTAAACGCTCCTTCTGATGTGCTCCAGCAGGGGAGATGCCTTTGATTTTAGATAACCTCATTGTTTTCAGATCAGACGCTCAGTGGATCTGGACTTTAATATGTAATCGATAACAATGCCATTAAGATTCCGTTGGCGCCACACATGTTTCTCAGCCTCGACTTCATTAAGACGAGGACTTTTTCGTTTGATTTATTCTCAACATTGGCGCTGGCTGGTGGTCTGTTTGTTTCCTTTTGTTATTCTCCACAACACACTTTTGTTACCGTGCTGATGTGATCTGTGATGTTTGTGCCAGATTCATATCAAATCATTGCTGATGGAACATCTCACAGAATGACAAGTCAAATTTTATCTATGCATCAGGTGTTCGCCTTATCTTTCTTGCAAAAGACGCAATATTCATCCCTGGCTTCATTTCTTGAGTTTCACATGAAAGTAATATCCATATCCATAAAATATGCAGAAAACAAAAGATTAATCCATATAGGCAAAGTAAGAGACGATTTTGAGCAGCAAAGTGAATCAGAGCATCATATTTATTAAATTATCATGCACCAAGTTTCATTAATGCTGTTTGCTATTGTTTTTTCTTAGTTTTATTTAAATCAAGTCTTGTTGTGCTGTATCTTTAATAAGTGACCAGATGCACCATTTTCACCTGCTGGACGATAAAACCCACAGATGCACATGGAACGAGACTGTTTTGACCACCCTAGTAACTGTATAACACCCTGGCAACCATCCATAAAAGGTAAGCACAACTCGCATTCTTATTTCAGAAAATGTAAGAATCTAGTTGAATATGGAGTTTGTGGAAGGTCACCTCGGTCAGTTGCATTGGTCACACTGGAATTGGAACTGAAATGGGATGCATTGTAGAATTCATGCACAACGTGAATGCAGTATGTTCATATATAAGCACACACTTGTGCATTTACATAAAATGCAGGGATGTTCATTGCAGATAGGAAAAGAAGGATGCTTCAGTGTTGTTTATGTGGAAACAATATAAAATCAGGATTTCATATCAGGATATCATATCAAATAACATATTCCTAAACCCCAAATTTTCTTCTGGAACATATATGGATGTGCTCAGATCTCCCGCACAGTGGTGTTACCAGAAGTCCCTGCACTGTATTTTATAGAGAAATATATGTATTAATAACTATTATTTAATAATTTGAACTTGTCAGATTTTCTTAGCAAATTTTCACCATTTAATTTGATACAATTATCATCATATCGTGAAGTAAATTTGATTAATCAAATTTTTAATTACTATTTTAAAATTTTGTTCATTTTTTAATCAAAAAGAGACACCAGAAAATGATTAGCTCTTCTGCAACAATGTGTTTTAATTCTTTAATTTTATTATTACATTTAATTATTTCAATTTACAGTTATTTTATACATTTGATTAATATTTTAAAATGTTTATTGGTCAATTCTTTCAATAAATTTGTTTAAAAATGTAAATTAAAATTTAAAAATAATTATAATTTTCATAATTAAAATTGGTCATTTTTAATCAAGTTTTAATGGGCTCTTTTAATCAATTTTTAATAGTGTTGTTTATGTGGACATATAGCATAAATATGGAAGCCCATTTCTGCCACAGAATAAAAAAAGCTATTGAAAAATAAAAAAGTTAATTGCGAATTTTTATCTCACAATTCAGACTTTTTTCTCAGATTATCAACTTTATATCTCACAATTCTATCCCACAGCAGAAACAAGCTTCCATACATATATCAGTGCTGTAATGATATCTCTCAAATAACATATTCCTAACGTTGTAAACTAAACCCAAGATTTTCTTCTTGTATATAGGCTGTGTGGATGTGCACAGATCCCCCGTGAGGATTTGCACGCAGTACAGGATGATGCATCAAACCCCAATTCCACTGCAGTATAAGAGGACTGATACCAGTCCTGGATGTTTTCAACAAACAAGTGTATGCGTTTGCAATTCCCACATTTCTCAGCGGCAGAATAACAGTTACCAAACCTCCTGTTTATAACCTCAAAAGATCCCGCACCAGCACACAATAAGTCATAAATCCTGGAAATGAAATCTGCCGCGCACACGTGCCTCCATCCAGGAGACTCAAACACAGGCACGGTGCTTATACGGCAGCCCATCTACAATCGCCCCGCATCTGAATAATGGCACTGCCAAATCAGCCCTGAGATTCATGCGGCTCTGCGCTCGGCCCGGGACTCTATATTTCTTCTGTTGCCAATAAAGGAGAAGTCCTGCTGCCTGCCGACCATAATGACATCATGAGCGTCTGTGGCGATGATATGGAGGTGATGGATACTGTGAGCTCCTCCTTCAGAGAGATGTGAGGATAAAATAAGAAATGTGACGCACACACAGATCTCGAGTAATACTCTATTTAGTTTCACAGTGACATGGAATGTAAAATACACTATATTATGCATTTCATTTAATTATTTATTTTTATTAGAAAAGTACCATATGCATTCGTTACTGGTCAAAAGTTTGGAATAATTATAATTTTATTATTTTTTAAAGAAGTCTCTTCTGCTCATCAAGGCTGCATTTATTTGATCAAAAATACAGTAAAAACTGTAAAATTGTGGAATATTATTACCATTTAAAATAGCTGTTTTCTATGTGAATATCTGTTAAACTGTCATTTATTTCTGTGATGCGCAGCTGTATTTTCAGCATCATTACTGCAGTCTTCAGTGTCACATGATCTTCAGAAATCAGTCTAATATGCTGCTTTGCTGCTTGAGAAATTGTTGTATGAAGTTTTTTTTTTAAATATGTGTTGTTTTATGTCAGTTTTTAACTCTGATTGTTTTATTTATTTATTCACTCAATAATGCATTTTTTTTACCACAAAAATGAGACTAGTCAGATTTTGTAATCAAATCTTCAGTGTGAATTTGATTTAATCAAATTTTTATTACTTTTTAATTCTTAATATCCAAAAATGAGATGCTAGTCACTGATTTACTCATTCGCCACAATAATGTCTTTCAATTATTTTAATTAGACAAATTTTCAGCACATTTCCAGCATTTGCTTGAACACAAACGACACAATGAACCACTGCTATGAAGCACACGCAACACATTTCTGTCTAGTTAACCATAAATTGTTGCCTTCAACCTTAATTGGTTGTGTGTATAAATGATTAAGGTTTACTTATTGCTTGTCATATTGCTTGTGTTTGACGAATGAGGCACATAACTTACAATATAGTTTCATATATTTAAAGCAAGAAACCACAGCTGAATAGGGTAAAACAATTAATAGACAAAAACAACTAGATATGAATATACTCACACAGTTGATTAAACACACAACATTAAGAATATGCATTCTTTTCCAAAACATAAATCTGAACAGATATGAATAAAACTGTAAATTTTGGTGTAGGCCTATGTAAGTGCTGCTGAAGTTGAGTTACAAACTCATTTTGAGAAAATGACCTTTAAAGATATGCGTTGTAATTGAAATCTACAGATGCAAATAGATAAAGTGTATATAACACATTTGTGACCCTGGACCACAAAACCAGTCATAAGGGTCAATTTTTCAAAATTGAGATTTATACATCATCTGTAAGCTGAATAAATAAGCTTTTCATTGATGTATGGTTTGTTAGGATAGGACAATATTTGGCTGAGATACAACTATTTGAAAATCTGGAATCTGAGGGTGCAAAAAAATTGAAATATTGAGAAAATCGCCTTAAGGTTGTCCAAATGAAGTTCTTAGCAATGCATATTACTAATCAAAAATTAAGTTTTGATATATTTACAGTAGGAAATTTACAAAATATTTTCATGGAACATTATCTTCACTTAATATCCTAATGATTTTTGGCATAAAAGAAAAATCTATAATTTTGACCCGTACAATGTATTTTTTGGCTATTGCTACAAATATACCG
>NW_015540835.1:74338-83068 GCF_001515605.1 Sinocyclocheilus anshuiensis | reverse complement strand
TTAAGACTGCTTTTGTGCTCCAGGGGCACATTTTATATATATATATATATATATATATATATATATAACATTGTCTGAATGTTAATGGAAAATACACACACAAAAATGAAATACATTATCTGACCAGATGTAACTTTTGTTATATAATGTGATTTGTAGCATTTAATTCAAATAGCATTAATTGACTTAATTTGATGGCTAAGACTAAAGCAAACAAGTTATAGGATTTCTAATCAGGCCTCAAAGTGAATGCAATCGTTCAGGGGTTCGAGGAGGTCATGTTTTGACGGGTTGGGAAGGATTGGGATGACAGCAGTCAAGCAGGATCGGTCATTTGCATGGCTGATTTAATGACACTTCGTCGGCCGCAGCGCAGATCGATATGAATCTCCTCGTCTGTTCATCAGGGCTTTAGACTATCACGCAGATTAAGTGCGTGTTGTTAAATGAGATATCAGCTCTTCGATTTTCCCCACATCTACACTTGTGCGTTTGGGAGAAGAGCGTTCGCTTTCTGAGTGCTTTTGACACTAGACGTGATTTGTGTTTGAATATAGAGAGATCTCATGAATTTAAAGTGTCAGGCTCTGGCATTTCATGTTCAATGGTGCTCATGGATATTTTAGTCCTTCTGTGTAAATCTTTCTTTAAATAAAACTGATCAAATAATGTTGATTACTAATTGAACCATGCTGTCTGTAAGAGTTGGAGAATGACAGTAATAACACTACAAACTTAACTGCATTTTCCAATAGCGTGACAGTAACTACTACTGCAAAATACTGCAGGTTTAATATTCTTTCTTGGTTTAATAAAATGATTCACTAATTCTTTTGATTTGTGACCCACAGTGTTCATTTTCATTTTGGCTCAGTCATAGTCTTTTGAGTAAAATGCCATTTAGTTTTGGTCATATTTTAGTATACTAAATTGTTTTAGTCTAGTCTTAATAGACTTAATCTACAGTAGATATAGTCGACTAAAATATAATGGGTTTAGTTACAGTGTAATGCATTTATTAATCATTTCTCAAACATTTCCAAACTCATTATATATTCCTGGAGAAAACATGTAGTAACCTGGTAATATGAATGATATTGAGGTTTGAACATGCAATACAGAAACATATTTAACTGCTGTGACACACAACATGCATATTAACATGCATGTTAAAATTAAAGAAAACCGGACCGAATTGAGTTCTCTTTCACGTCGTCACGCTTTTCAAATTTATCCATATGTCTGTTCTTCTCTTATTACAAAATTTTACAGTTAAAATTACACTTATTTTTTACAGTGTACCCAGATGTTGACATTTTTGAATGTTTTAAGAGATCTTATGTCCATCCGGATTGATCAGTAGATTCAGCAGGAGATTTGTTCTGACTGGATCTCTTCCCAAATCGTCCCTCCCTAATGTTTTCATCTAGTTTTTATTAGTTGACGAAAATGTCAATAGATTCTCGTCGTAGTTTTTCATAGCTTTCGTCATAGTAGACTTTAATAACAACACTCGGGATACAGGAATAAACGCAGGAGTAAATCACACACTTAAAGGGTTAGTTCACCCAAAAATGAAAATTCTGTCATTAATTACTCACCTTCATGTCGTTCTAAACCCATTAGACTTTATATGTTCTGTGGAACATAAAAATATATATCTTGAAGAATGTTCATGCTGCTTTTTGTGAAAACACACAGTGACTAGAAATGTCCAAAAAAAGTCAACTCATGTCGTTCTAAACCCGTAAGACCTCCGTTCGTCTTCGGAACACAATTTAAAGATATTTCTGATGAAATCCGAGAGCTCTCTGACCCTCCCATAGACAGCAAGGTAACTACCACGATCAACGTCCAGAAACATAGCAAGGAGATCGGTAAAATAATCTATGTGACATCAGGGGTTCAACCGTAATTTTACGAAGCTACGAGAATACTTTCTGTATGCAAACAAAACAAAAATAATGACTTTATTCAACAATTCGTCTCCTCCGAGTCACCCTGGTGTCATTTTGGAGAATATCCACTGAACGTAAACAGCGTATGCTATTGTGTCAGCTGCGTCACGGGGGGGGGTGAACTAACCCTTTAATGTTAACGAGAACCAACAAACACTGAAGGAGAACTGAAGGCTTAGGTACACAAAGCAAACAAAGGAACTAATGAGTTAATATACAAGACACAGGTGAATATAGTGACGAATAAGACAATTCAGGAAAACTAGATCAAACAGGCAGACAGAAAACAGACACGTTATAGATATAAACTTGATTAACATTTGTATAAAATTTTTGACAAATTAAAATGTTAAAAAAATGTAAATTGGCAAATAAAAAAAAGAATTAGCTAAAAAAAAATAGACTTAATAATAAATCCTTAATAATAGAATTGAATTTGATCATAAATTTATCATGAAATTAATTTGATTAAAATTTAGAATTTTGACTTTTTTTTTATTTTTTATTTTTTTTAGCATGTTTCTCTGTTTTAGTGTACTATAGGTGTTCAGATGTACGTTCTCATGTGACGTTACTCTCGACAGTGACTGGAAAAGGCAGAGGCTGCTGACGTGTCACTGTGTTCAGCTTGTTTCTTTGGAAGCCCAATTATGATTAATAGCATGAGGCACAACAACACGAGCTACATGAGCATGTAATCATCATTAATTACACTCTAAAGCTGAATGAGCTGTTGTTCCTCGGGCATGAAGTTATCAGCCATAACGTTCCACTCTGATGGACAGTGAGTCAACATAACCAAGTTACCAAACCACAGGCTGCAAGCGTACCATTTCTTTGGATGGATTGGTGCTTCCAAACAAGCTTTGGATGAAAAAGCATCCACTACATTTCGAGTGAAGAATCTGTGGATGCTTTTAAAACTGAAATAACTGATATTCACTGAATGTTCAATGCAGGAATACACAGTGAAAAACCAAAACACTTGAGAGAAATAGCAGCAAACAATTGGAAAAGGTCTACTTTACCTCTGAATGTCTGTATTCAGACTCTCACAATATGTGAAATCATGAATTATGGCAGAATGCTGATAAGGCCGTCGTTTGTGTTGGGTTATAAATAAAAAAAACTGCATTTGAGGTTTTGCAAATACGTTGACCTTTGTAGATCCATTTCGTGTAAATGCGTTCCTCGCGTCTTATCTTGCTGTGAAAAATAATAACTGCCAGGTAAATTGTATCTGTGATTTGCACGTGATAAATACACCTAAAGCCACATTAAACTGTACAGTTTCATTCCGCCTGGCTTTGAGTTGAATATAGAAAGCTTAATGGACCTATATGAAGACATGCATAATTCATGATCTCTATATATCTGAGAATTACACTCAAAATGCAAGAGGGAAAAGGTTATGAGTGTGCAGAGTCAAAGTGGCAATTGACAAATTTGATGGTTTTCATAATACTGAAGTGAATTGCTTCTGAATGGAGGTTTTACCCTCTTAAAGGAATAGTTCACCCAGAAATGAATGATTTACTCACTCTCAGTTCATCCAAGAAGTAGATGAGTTTGTTTCTTCATCAGATTTGGAGAAATGTAGCATTGCATCACTTGCTCAGCAATGGATGCTCTGCAGTGAATGGGTGCCGTCAGAATGAGAGTCCAAACAGCTGATAAAAACATCACAATAATCCACAAGTAATCCACACCACTCCAGTCCAACAGTTAACATCTGGTGAAGCCAAAAGCTGCATGTTTCCAAGAAACAAATCCAGTGTTAAGACGGTTTAACTTAACTGTTGCTTCTAGCTAAAATACGAGTCCATAATCCATACTATTATGGATTCCTCCAGTGAAAAAGTGCTGAATCAAGAGAGAAATCTGCACGGATCAAGCGCCGTTTACAAGCCAAAACAGCTCTAAACAAATATGTGGCTGGATTTTGGCGTGAGAGACAACAGGAGATGGACTTTTTCACTGGAGGAAGCGTTATTATGGATTATGGACTTTAGCCAGATTTTAGCCAGAAGCAACATTTTGAAGTAAAAACGTCTTAATGATGGATTTGTTTCAGCTTTTGTCTTCTCCAGATGGTAACTGATGGACTGGAGTGCTGTGGGTTACTTGGGGATTATTGTGATGTGTTTATCAGCTGTTTGGACTCTCATTCTGACGGCACCCATTCACTGCAGAGCAGCCATTAGTGAGTAAGTGATGCAATGCTACATTTCTCCAAATCTGATGAAGAAACAAACACATCCTAATCTTGCATGGTCTGAGAGTGAATGAATGTTCATTTTTGGTTCATTTTCCTTTCAGTTCTTTATCAAGGTTTCCCGCAGGTTTAATTTTTAAGTCTGTAACATAAAAAGCTCATAAGACACAGAGTGTCACAGACTTCCTCTCCTAGAATTGTTTGCTAATGTAATTGTTTAATTGGTGATCTGACATCTGGCATAAATTGATAATTAGCTTTTCAAAGAAGAGAAAATAATGACTTTCTGTTTGAGATTTGTACTTGGTCTTTGGATCGACTCCAGATACTGGAGGTTTAACTTTGAGAATGATTAATTTTATAGCACAGATGATATCAAAGGATGTTTAACTCAGCTTGATGTCTTTGCCAGCTTTCTCTCAACACTCTTGATTTGTTGTGTGGCAGTTCCTGCTTTATTATGAGCTCTTTTTTAATATGCCTTGACTTGCCTGTCAATAATTGTGTTAACTAAGCTACGATTAAAGGTCAGAACATCTCAATCAATGTGAAACATAGCTGCATAATTGATGATTGGATGATATCCTATGGATTAAAATGATTTGTATCTATTGAAAGCTCAAATCTTTTTCATTTTAATATGCAAACTTTGTTTTATTTTTAGGTTTTTTTGTAGTTGTTGCTTTTCTTTTAGGCGTCCGCGTACGCTCATCTGTTAGTTCAGCTTTGTTTGTCTGTCAGTTTTGAATGCTGATATTTTTGACAGGCAAGGTGGAAATGTATTTTTACATTTGGACAGCAATTTTGATTAAAAGGCAGCGGCAGTGTTATTTCATGTTTTGAAAGGTGCAAATGAGATTCCAAAAAATCATTAAAATAACAAGAGGCTTAAAATAACGTATAAAAAACGTATTTTATTTCAGCTTGTTGCCTAGACAACAGTTCTCATTTGCATTTGGACTAATAAGTGTTTAGACTAAAATTTAAACTAAAATGAATACTATATAGCCATTAAAATGATAAAAGCACACAACAAAATTACTAAAACTTTACCTACATTTTTATGAAAATATAAAAATAAAACCTATATTATAAATATTAATCAAATGTATTACCTAAAATAAATATTAACTGAAATAAAATTTACATTTTGTTTTACTTCAGTGATACTACTTCAATAATACTACAACTAAAATAAAAATGTATACTATATAGCCATTTAATAAAAATGATAAAAGCACACAAACAATTATTTTACCTAAATTTAAATAAAAATATAAAAAAATAAACCCTAATTTAAAATATTAATGAAAAAACTTTATTACTTGAAATAAACATGAACTGAAACAAAATAGAATATAAAAAACTTACACTACAACAAAATTACTAAAACTTTACCTGAATTTAAATGAAAATATAAAAATAAAGACTATTTCAAAATATGAATAAAAAACACTATTATTTGAAATACACATTAACTAAAATAAAATAAAATCTTGTTACCAATAAGCCAACATTTCTCATCTGTATATTGTTTTACTTGATGTACTACAATAAGAGTAAAACCAAAATAAAAAATGCTATAGCCGTTTAAAAAAAAAAAATTTATAAAAGATGATAAAAATGACAAAAGCATACAACAAAACTACTAAAACTGTTCCTAAATTTAAATGAAAATATTAATAAAAACTAGATAATAGTATCTCAATTATATAAAAATTACAGTGCTTAGTGACGTTTAGAGTGTCTGGTTGATTATGACATCAAAAGATGTTTTCACCATGTTGCAACACACATGATTAGAGGAAACACCATTAATTAATGACACTAACAAAGTTCACATGTCAATTTTGCTCCATGTTTATATGCAAGTCTTTCATTGCCGTGTCTTTTAATTAACCCGAGTTCCGCATTCTTCATATCTTGTGTCATTGTTTCCTCTTTTCTCATCTCTTTTAGTTGTTGCACGACTCAATTTCTATACAACAAAGTTCCCAGAAGCCTCATTAGGGACAGAAGTGTTTGGCATCATCTGGGAGAGTAATTAATAGCGTGAGTTTAACATGTTCTTGCCACGCGCCGTCTGCCGAGCGCCGGGACATTTCCCACAGTATCGCTGCCCCAAATCCCCACGCAGACGCTTCGCCAGCGACCCCAGACAGACTGCAAATGTCAGTGCTAAAGGTAAATGTACTCAAAGACAACAGTTTAGCATCACATACTGCACATTCCCATGTCTTGTTTGAGTGTGTGTGAGTCAAAAAGACAAACCTGCTAAACCGTTTTCGTACCCATTGACTTCTGTTATATGGACAAAAAATACAATGGAAGTCAGTGGGAACCAAAACTGTTTGGTTACCAACATTCTTCAAAATATCTTTTGTGTTCAGCAGAAGAAAGAAAGTGGACTGTTCTTTCAAGTAGTATTGCAAGTTATAACTTAACTCAGATTGGTCTAATTTGAGGCCGAAAAGTAAGACTAAGCATCCTTTGACTAATTGTTAGTTGGTCAGACTGGTCATGTAACATTAACATGATGGCTGTTGAAGCAACTAGCCACGTCTGAGCTAAACTGTCTCCATTTCAATTATATAATCTATCCATCCATCCATCATTCTATCTGTCTGTCCATTCATCCATCATTCTATTTATCCATCCATTCATTATTCTATTTATCCATCCATTCATCCTTCCATCCATCATTCTATGTGTCTGTCCATCCATCCATCATTCTATCTGTCCGTCCTTCATTCTATCCATCCATCCATCATTCTATCTGTCTGTCCGTCATTCTATTCATCCATCCTTCACTCTACCTGTCCATCCATCCATCCATCATTCTATGTCCATCCATCCACCATTCTATCCATCCTTCCATCATTCTATCCATCCGTCCATCCATCATCATCATTCTACCTGTTCATCCATCCATCATCCATCATTCTATATCCGTCTGTCCATCATTCTATTCATCCATCCATCATTCTATCCATCCGTCCATCCATCCATCATTCTATCTGTCTGTCCATCCATCCATCCATCAACCATTCTATCCATCCGTCCATCCATCCATCCATCATCCATCATTCTACCTGTCCATCCATCCATCCATCATTCTATCTGTCTGTCCGTCATTCTATTCATCCATCCATCATTCTACCTGTCCATCCATCCATCCATCCATCATTCTATGTCCATCCATCCATCCATCATTCTATCCGTCTGTCCGTCATTCTATTCATCCATCCATCCATCATTCTATCCATCCGCCCATCCATCATTCTACCTGTCCATCCATCATTCATCATTCTATATCCTTCTGTCCATCATTCTATCCATCCATCTGTCCGTCCATCCATCCATCTTATTACCTTCAAAATTCAATACCTTTTAAACTTTCAAACAAGACTTTTTCAAACCAGTAGTCAGTGTTTGTCTTGATAAACTTAGTTTTTCTAATTAAAAATGATGTGAATTTCTTTCATGTGCAATTCATTCTACTTCCTTACATTCAAACTGCTATTGCAGCACGCTAAACTAATCAGCTGTTAACCTTACAACAAAGTTAATGTGTCTTAAGGTGCAATTTAAGGATGAAGCAGAGGAAACGGTAAAGAACAAAAGGTTGATAGCATGGATGAGACTGTGAAAGCATCACTTGCTAACCTTGAATGTGATGTGTTTCCTGTTGGTGGATGAGAGTCGGCTTTTAGCCTGCACTTAACTCAGAGAGGAAGATGTTTCAAGAGCTGCTCTCGTCTCAACAAACGATGATCCTCTTAACGATCACTTGATGCTCAATTTATAGATCCTGTTTATAAGTACAGACGCTGTGAGCTCAGTGACCCTTGACCTAATGTGTGTCATTGTTACCAATGAAAGTGAGTGCTAAAGAAATACAGTCTTTATAAAAATAAATGTCTGCCACCGCTGAAATATCTGTAGCATTTGTTTGTTCTAATTAGTCAATCATCACTCTCATTCTCATAAATTATTAAAATCCGTTTGTTTACTTGCCATCTCACAGGCATTATATGTCATTCTTGCATGTTCAATTAATTCATTCTCCAAACAAAAATATTGAAAGTGTCTTGTGATCGCATTTTACATAATTCACTTTACTCCAGAGTGTTATTTCATTCACTGCTAACTAACACATGTCGGTCAAAAAAAGATTGAAAAATTCTTGAAACTACCATAAATATCTGGTAAGAATTATATAAATCTTGACAAATGATTTAATATCATATTAAATTAAAAAAAGTATATTTAATATACAGTATTGATATATCATAATATATTAAATAATTAAATATTAAATTAAGTTATTATATCCAGTATCACATTAAATATTTACTCAATGTATCTTTCTGAAATTAATGGCTACTGCTGTAATATTTGAAGCTTTATATTTTTTATATATTATATATATTTATATTATATATAATATATTTATATTTGTTTGTTCTAATTAGTCAAACATCAAATATGAAAATTATGTTATTTAATATTTAACATGTTGTTGAATATTACATATGATGTAATTTAAATAAAATC
>NW_015540835.1:73799-73985 GCF_001515605.1 Sinocyclocheilus anshuiensis | reverse complement strand
TTATATTTCATATATTATATTGAATATTATATATGATGTATTATAATATAATAAATATTAAATTATTTTAAAATTATATTCTATATCACATTAAATATCAAATATATTATTTTGGGGGGAAAATCTAACAAAAACTGAAAAAGAGGTATACAAAAATGATTCAACATTTCTTGAAACTACCCAAAA
>NW_015540835.1:71561-73290 GCF_001515605.1 Sinocyclocheilus anshuiensis | reverse complement strand
TAAAATTATTCAGAAACTCTTAAAACTATCATAAATATCTAGTATCGTTAATATTAATAATTATAAATCTTGAAGTTATTCAGTATGATATAAAATATAATATTTTATTTAATACTAATATTTAATATATTATTTTGAATATTATAAATAATATATTGTATATATTATTATAATACAAATATTGATATTTATATTATTATATTGATTTATTTTATTATATTGATATTATAATTATATTCAATATCCCATTTAAAATAAGATGTAGTATTTTAGCCATTCAGTTTCAGTGACTGCTGTGACACACGTCAGCAGTGTAGAAAAATACTAAAAGGCCTTTGATCCATGTGTGTCACTGAATCAATTATATTCGTATCTGCCGTCAAACACAGTCAGAAAGGTCACGATCGCACGAGAGGCGCTAAGAGACACTTCAGATCTTTTTAAACCATTTGCTGGATCAGAAAAAGTGGGTGTTAATGGCTCTCCAGGGGCTGAAGTCCTTCAGGATTATCGGTCGATTATCGGTCAGCTTTTCAGATCCACGTTAGCTTCTGCACATGACCCACAAAGATATTTATATTAACCAAGTGACCGCTAAAACCGCACAATGGTTCCCGCGAGTCTGAACTTCTGCTGCTGCGAGCAAAACCGAGTTTATAGATGTGAAATGAGGAGCAGAAATGGTGTTTGCTTCTGCACAGCTGGTGTAAAACTCTCCGAATGAAGGTGAAACTCCCTGATCTCTTCACTCGACCCACCGCAATTAATTTAGTTCCCCATAAACGTGCGGCGCTAATGAACACCGGCTACATTAGCCTCGTAAAACACTGACTCCACAGCTTAGCAGGAAGCTAGTCCTGCTAAATGTTAAGCCACGCTAGCACTTCATTTCTAGTTGTGCGGAGTTGTAAAATACTTCTGCTCATTCAAATTGGAGTTTAAAGGATCCAGATGGAATATTTTAACGTCTCTCTCCATTTTTCTTCATTTAGATCTCTTGCAGACACTGAAACAGACGGTCCAGCGGTGAAGGTCTATGACTGGATGAATATATATCATGGATATATTGACAGGTACAAAGACACATTTTGGAAGTAAAAAATTAGACTTCATAAAACTCTTCACTGAATTAATATAAGATATTTTTTGTTTCAATATCAAGATATCAAGGTTTTGACCTTGGTTTGTTTTGTTTTTTAATTTAAATTATATATTAAATACAAATATTTGTTTTGCGTATTAAATATAAAAATGTATTTTATTTTTAATATTCAATTTTGTATATATTCAAATATATCATATGCAATATTCAATAGCATATAAAATATAATATTTAATAAGATACTGAATATGATATATTTTAAATAAATAATCTGAAATCTGAAAAAAAAAACTTGAAACTAACATTAACAATAATCTTGACCTCCAAATGGTCCAGTATCATTTGAAATATAAAATGTTATTATATTTAATAAATTGTATTGAATATTTTATAATTTAAATATTATATATTAAGTTATATTATAATTATATTAAATATCACATTAAATATAATTTGTTATATTTAATACTTAATGTACAATATTGGATATTATCTATTATATTTTTAAATAAATAAAATCTAGCAAAAAAAACGAGGTAAAAAAAAAATATATATATATATAATTTTTACTTTTTGTATTTTTTTACCTGCATGGCAATGTCACCACTCAACAGCATCAGAGACCAT
>NW_015540835.1:41152-71344 GCF_001515605.1 Sinocyclocheilus anshuiensis | reverse complement strand
ATATATATATATATATATATATATCGAAACTACCATGAATATCTAGTAAGGATAATATTAATATTAATAATCCTAAATCTTGAGAGAAAAGATTCAATATCATATAAATATAAAATGTTATATTTAATATATGCTATTAAATATATATTAGATCTTTTAATATATTAAATATTGAATTATATAATAATTATATTTAATATCACATTAAATATATAATATGATATTTTGTCAAAAAAAAACTGGCAGTGAGGTAAACTAAAATTCTTGAAACTATCATAAATATATAGTAAGGATAATAATTATAATATAGTAATAATAATAATACATTTTGACAGAAATTATTCAATATCATATTAAATATAAAATAGAATACTTTATATATTTAATATATGAATTTAAATGTTGTATATTATATATTATTTCTAGAATGAGGTAAACCCATGAGGAAAACAAAAATCATTTAACAATTCTTAAAACTACTACCTAGTGAGCATAATATTATATTACAAATCCTAAGTCTTTATAGAAATGTTTGCTATTAAGTAAGTTTATCTTTGTTGAGCTTTAAATGTTAAGCTATTTCTGGCTAGTTTTAGGGTTCATTAATGTTTTCAGTGGCTAAATATTTAAGTAATAACATCTAATGATAATAATAACAACTGGCAGCTTTTTTTAATCAATTCATTTATTTATTTAATATGCTCTTCAGTGTGCTTTGTGAATTCCATGCTATAGCACACGAGTGTGTTTTGATAATGCGTGTGTTCAACATGATTCAACACATACTGTAAAAAGCAATGAAAGGTGATGTATTTTGCAATCCAGTGCTCGATATCTAGTACTTTTCTCTCTCATGTTCATGTAGATAACATTTCCTGCAGGTGTTTTCAATGGCAGCTGTGTTAAAAACATACTGTAGGCTATATGCTGTCATCCCATGTGAAATCTAGGTTTTGTGGTCCCAGCACTCCTCTGTAGGCCTCTGTAGTCCCGCGCCTGTATCTTCCTCCAGCCGACAGGCGTGAGCGACTGCTGCCGTTTCCACAGCTGAAATCACCTGCGCTGCCCTGACACGGCAGATAAGCACACAGGCTTTCAGGAAACAGCGAGAGGGCTTCATCTGCTCCGCTTTAAGTCAATGCGAACAAAACGCCTTCAAGAGCAGCAGTCCTCCCAGAATGCACTGCACACACTATCAAACATACTGCAGATCCTCACCGTCTTTCACAGACATTAAAGGAGCTCAAATATGAACGTTGTGCCATCATTTACTCCCCTCATGTCATTCCAAACCTATATGACTTTCTTCCGCTCATGCTGCTCTTTCCACGCTATTAGTGACCGAGCTTAGTCCATATGATTCATTCGCTGAGTTCCAAGTCTTCTGAAACCACACAGCACTTTTGATTACTGCTTGTTTAGCATCCCATCAATGTCTGCTTTTTTAGAGAAACTAGGATGAAAGTCTTTCTCAAATTTACTGAACAAAAGTGTGCCTGTCAATCTCAGATAGTGTCTGCAAGATGTCTGTTAAAGATCACTTCATCTGGAAAGTATCTGCTGTGTACAAACGTCTGATAGACGTCTGTAAGATGTCAATTTTACATACATTCTAAATCATAAACATCTTAAAGACATCTTCTAAACGTCTATTTGACATCTTGATTGGAAGCGTCCTATAGACGTATTGCAGATGAGCAAACACTCTAAAAAAATACGTCATGCAGATGTAAATGCAGACGTCAAATAGACGTGATGTACGTGTGTTATCAGGGATCTGTTTCTAATATTTAGATCACCTCTCAAAAGAAGAAAACATCTTTAAAAAAACAAAGATATGTGGAAAAACTGAAAATGTTGGAATTGAATTGAGATCCATATATAGCATCTGTTGCAATATTTCAATCATAAACAGAGTGCGGGTAATTCTAAAAGGCTTAACGTGGGAAAAAAATTTAACGTAGCCTAAAATGACAATGATATTAAAAGATCAACTTCAATATTAAGTTCAGAGTTCAGAATATGAATGTGATGCGTTAAATTGCATATTAACCCAGATAGCACACGTACATCTGCAAGATGTCTGTTAAAGATCTGGAAAGCATCTGCTGTGTACAAACATCTGATAGACGTCTTTAAGATGTCAGTTTTACATAAATCTCTAAATCATAAACATCTTAAAGACATCTTCTAAACGTCTTATTTGACATCTGATAGGAAACGTCCTATAGACGTATTGCAGATGAGCAAACACTCTAAAAAAATACGTCTTGCAGATGTAAATGCAGACGTCATGCTTTCAGGGAAGCGTTTTCTTTATGATGAGTTTCTGTGGGAAAACGGTTAACATGACAGTTTGTGCGGTGTGTTCATATTCTGTACGTATGTGTTTTATTAATAGCCTATACCGAATTTGGTCCACCGATAGCACTGTCTTAATGCATTAAGCCACATTAAGCATTTTCTTTATAATGGTTTTCTATAAGGAACCGCTTACCGTGCACACGTTTCTATTCAGTGTTCATCTGCCTGCTTGTACATAGTATGCTTTATTAATACTTTATTTGGTCTTCTAATATCACTGTCTTAATGCATCCACATTAAGGATTTTCTTTATAATGGTTTTCTGTGGGGGAACGCTTAGCGTTTATAGATATAAAATCTTGAGCAGAAATGGTTTTGGTCCTGCACAGCAGGTGTAAAACCCTTTAAAATTGAGGTAAAACTCTTGAATTTGGAAATTGAGAAGAAATTAATAGTGAATGACAACTTATGTTTATCTAAAGAGTTTTAACTAATAATTCGGGATTAACTCATGTTTGTAGTCAGTCTATTTTCACTGTAGGCCTATTTAAAAGAATGTTACGTTATGTTGTTAAATTTTGAATTCTGCTAAAGTTCTCCTTTAGTGTTTCACAGAAGAATGAAAGTCATGCGGGTTTGGAGCGACATGAAGGTGAGTAAATGATGACAGAATGATCATTTTTGGCTGAACTAACCCTTTAACCACTCATATAGTATGGCTCATCATAAAAGACCATCATAAACCAGTGGAACCAAAATCAAACTCAGGCAGGGGGTGATTCAGTCTTGGATGGACCATAAAGATGCTGTGAAGTGTAATTGCATGGTCAGAACTGAGAATCCCACTCACTATAGCGTGCACTAGTAGTGCATAGGGTGAGTTGAGAATGTTCTCCTCAAGATTCACAGTAACACATTGATGTGACCTCTGCTTTGGAGACATGCAGCTGATGCATAAAATTACATGATGTAATCCATTCACTGCTCCCATGAGAGAGAGCATGTCAAAACTATAACTATAAATATTTATGAACTACACAGATGTGTGATAGCATGCACAGTGTCAAAATATGTTGCCAACTTGCCACATTGATTATATTGACAACAATAACAATATAGCATGGCCTTTAGTGCCTCAAAAGTAGATGGTGTGTCACATCACACTATTTTGTGTATTTTAGCACCACTAAAGAAAATTAGCACTTAGAAACCCAAATTATCTATGTTGGGATTGGCCAATAGATATTGCAAGACAGAAAGTTGTGGAAATGCGATGGCAAATGGGAAGATTTCCAGAGAATGATTTGTCAAATAAAGCATCGTATGACTTCACACTCTCAAAAACGTCTGTAAAAACAGGGCCCAATGTGCTGCGTTAATATGAAGGATTTTTCCCTATTGATTTTTCACAGGTGTTTTTGCTGTATTTTGAGTTACTCATTGCACTGTGTTGTGTCTATAGACATACTGTACTATGTTTTGATGCATTTATGGTGTTATTGTCATTTTTTAACCTTTACAGTCTGTTCACTCAGTCTGCTATTGCATGGAGAAGGAACATTTTGCATATGCTGCTAAACAACAGGTCAAAAACAACTGAATGTACGCAAGTAAGTTAAGTTAATTAATTAATTTGTGGGTGCATTGTTTATTTAGGTGGGCACAACACTGATGAATCTATCAATATGAAAACTAAACTGGTATTAGTTTTACTGGTAATTTCCTAATGAAACAAAGTGTTTTGAATTCTATTTTGGACGGCAAAGGAACGTTTTGTAGCATCGCTAAACTGAACTGCATTAGAGGCATTTAGATACTGTGCTGAGGTTATTCTGATGAGATCTCAAGGGTTCAGCATCAGTCAGACATCTCGGATACATCAACACTGCCATCCAGAGGAGATCTGAGAACTCGAGTGGGGACTGAGAGTATTTCACATGCATTGAAACACCAAGGAACCTTGATGACTTTGCATCTGTTTATACATTGAGTTTTAGTGGGTGGGAAATTATTGCATGTTGATTGGTTGACATTTTGAAATGAACTCCCAGTGTGATTTACAGTAAATGATCATGCATTTGGAATATTTATAGGTATGCAAATTTTTCTATGCACGGTGCTGGTAATTTCCTCTGAACCACTGTACAATTTACAAGTCATTGAAATGTTTGTGGTTAAAGACTGCAAACTAGTTGATTGTGTGGCGCTCAGCCCATCAATGTCTGCTTTTTTAGAGAAACTAGGATGAAAGTCTTTCTCAAATTTACTGAACAAAAGTGTGCCTGTCAATCTCAGATAGTGTCTGCAAGATGTCTGTTAAAGATCACTTCATCTGGAAAGTATCTGCTGTGTACAAACGTCTGATAGACGTCTGTAAGATGTCAATTTTACATACATTCTAAATCATAAACATCTTAAAGACATCTTCTAAACGTCTATTTGACATCTTGATTGGAAGCGTCCTATAGACGTATTGCAGATGAGCAAACACTCTAAAAAAATACGTCATGCAGATGTAAATGCAGACGTCAAATAGACGTGATGTACGTGTGTTATCAGGGATCTGTTTCTAATATTTAGATCACCTCTCAAAAGAAGAAAACATCTTTAAAAAAACAAAGATATGTGGAAAAACTGAAAATGTTGGAATTGAATTGAGATCCATATATAGCATCTGTTGCAATATTTCAATCATAAACAGAGTGCGGGTAATTCTAAAAGGCTTAACGTGGGAAAAAAATTTAACGTAGCCTAAAATGACAATGATATTAAAAGATCAACTTCAATATTAAGTTCAGAGTTCAGAATATGAATGTGATGCGTTAAATTGCATATTAACCCAGATAGCACACGTACATCTGCAAGATGTCTGTTAAAGATCTGGAAAGCATCTGCTGTGTACAAACATCTGATAGACGTCTTTAAGATGTCAGTTTTACATAAATCTCTAAATCATAAACATCTTAAAGACATCTTCTAAACGTCTTATTTGACATCTGATAGGAAACGTCCTATAGACGTATTGCAGATGAGCAAACACTCTAAAAAAATACGTCTTGCAGATGTAAATGCAGACGTCATGCTTTCAGGGAAGCGTTTTCTTTATGATGAGTTTCTGTGGGAAAACGGTTAACATGACAGTTTGTGCGGTGTGTTCATATTCTGTACGTATGTGTTTTATTAATAGCCTATACCGAATTTGGTCCACCGATAGCACTGTCTTAATGCATTAAGCCACATTAAGCATTTTCTTTATAATGGTTTTCTATAAGGAACCGCTTACCGTGCACACGTTTCTATTCAGTGTTCATCTGCCTGCTTGTACATAGTATGCTTTATTAATACTTTATTTGGTCTTCTAATATCACTGTCTTAATGCATCCACATTAAGGATTTTCTTTATAATGGTTTTCTGTGGGGGAACGCTTAGCGTTTATAGATATAAAATCTTGAGCAGAAATGGTTTTGGTCCTGCACAGCAGGTGTAAAACCCTTTAAAATTGAGGTAAAACTCTTGAATTTGGAAATTGAGAAGAAATTAATAGTGAATGACAACTTATGTTTATCTAAAGAGTTTTAACTAATAATTCGGGATTAACTCATGTTTGTAGTCAGTCTATTTTCACTGTAGGCCTATTTAAAAGAATGTTACGTTATGTTGTTAAATTTTGAATTCTGCTAAAGTTCTCCTTTAGTGTTTCACAGAAGAATGAAAGTCATGCGGGTTTGGAGCGACATGAAGGTGAGTAAATGATGACAGAATGATCATTTTTGGCTGAACTAACCCTTTAACCACTCATATAGTATGGCTCATCATAAAAGACCATCATAAACCAGTGGAACCAAAATCAAACTCAGGCAGGGGGTGATTCAGTCTTGGATGGACCATAAAGATGCTGTGAAGTGTAATTGCATGGTCAGAACTGAGAATCCCACTCACTATAGCGTGCACTAGTAGTGCATAGGGTGAGTTGAGAATGTTCTCCTCAAGATTCACAGTAACACATTGATGTGACCTCTGCTTTGGAGACATGCAGCTGATGCATAAAATTACATGATGTAATCCATTCACTGCTCCCATGAGAGAGAGCATGTCAAAACTATAACTATAAATATTTATGAACTACACAGATGTGTGATAGCATGCACAGTGTCAAAATATGTTGCCAACTTGCCACATTGATTATATTGACAACAATAACAATATAGCATGGCCTTTAGTGCCTCAAAAGTAGATGGTGTGTCACATCACACTATTTTGTGTATTTTAGCACCACTAAAGAAAATTAGCACTTAGAAACCCAAATTATCTATGTTGGGATTGGCCAATAGATATTGCAAGACAGAAAGTTGTGGAAATGCGATGGCAAATGGGAAGATTTCCAGAGAATGATTTGTCAAATAAAGCATCGTATGACTTCACACTCTCAAAAACGTCTGTAAAAACAGGGCCCAATGTGCTGCGTTAATATGAAGGATTTTTCCCTATTGATTTTTCACAGGTGTTTTTGCTGTATTTTGAGTTACTCATTGCACTGTGTTGTGTCTATAGACATACTGTACTATGTTTTGATGCATTTATGGTGTTATTGTCATTTTTTAACCTTTACAGTCTGTTCACTCAGTCTGCTATTGCATGGAGAAGGAACATTTTGCATATGCTGCTAAACAACAGGTCAAAAACAACTGAATGTACGCAAGTAAGTTAAGTTAATTAATTAATTTGTGGGTGCATTGTTTATTTAGGTGGGCACAACACTGATGAATCTATCAATATGAAAACTAAACTGGTATTAGTTTTACTGGTAATTTCCTAATGAAACAAAGTGTTTTGAATTCTATTTTGGACGGCAAAGGAACGTTTTGTAGCATCGCTAAACTGAACTGCATTAGAGGCATTTAGATACTGTGCTGAGGTTATTCTGATGAGATCTCAAGGGTTCAGCATCAGTCAGACATCTCGGATACATCAACACTGCCATCCAGAGGAGATCTGAGAACTCGAGTGGGGACTGAGAGTATTTCACATGCATTGAAACACCAAGGAACCTTGATGACTTTGCATCTGTTTATACATTGAGTTTTAGTGGGTGGGAAATTATTGCATGTTGATTGGTTGACATTTTGAAATGAACTCCCAGTGTGATTTACAGTAAATGATCATGCATTTGGAATATTTATAGGTATGCAAATTTTTCTATGCACGGTGCTGGTAATTTCCTCTGAACCACTGTACAATTTACAAGTCATTGAAATGTTTGTGGTTAAAGACTGCAAACTAGTTGATTGTGTGGCGCTAAATGTGATTATGAGCGAATAGCCACATTATACCTTGGTTCTTTTAGATATTTCATGGTACTGATTATCATATTCATAAACCATGCAGCACAGGTACGTCTGCAAGATGTCTGGTAAAAATCTGGAAAGCATCTGCTGTGTACAAACATCTTATAGACGTCTCTAAGATGTCAGTTTTACATACACTCTAAATCATGAACATCTTAAAGACATTTTCTAAACGTCTATTTGACATCTGATAGGAAACGTCCTATAGACATATTGCAGATGAGCAAACACTCTAAAAAATACTTCTTAGAGACGTCAAATAGACGTCTCTGTGATGTACGTGTGCTTTCAGGCACACAAACGGTTTTGTCAGACAAAAACGAGGTAATGCTAAGTCATTGCTAATGTTCTCAGAAATCCCTGAACGTTAAGTAGCACAACAGCGCCATCTAATGGTCAAGAGAAATACTGATTTACTATACTGAAATACTGATTACTATAAGAGAAATAGTGAACTAAATTCTGAAATACTAAGAAACACATCACGCCATGACTCTTAGTGTTCTTTATTCATTTGCACCTATTTAATCGATTCCCACAATACATGACAATAAATACGTAAAGGTCCCTGTACATTTCATCTTCATCAGCTGCTCAATGTACTCGGTATTTACAGTCAGACTCGGATCCACTACAAACATGTTTTACACTTCAGGCACCTTGTGTATCCCGTTGAAAGACACACAAATACTTGACGAGTTCAGAAAGGAAAAGGGAAAGTTATTCTCGGGAACGCGTGCGTGTTGCTCCTGACGATGGTTGACCTTATTTGGAGCAGCACTTTAATTGTTCCAAAAATATTGCGGGTCTAGCAACATGTAAAAGTTTTTCTGTAATACTATTCAATACATATACAATGCTTTACAATCCTAAAATAATAAATATGGCCGTCGCTATTGCGTTTTTAAACCGCCGTTACAAGCTGTGCACGAATATATTCAAAACCAAAACGCGCGGGAACTACGGCTGAGCCGTTACACGCTTTGGAATGTCACGTTCCGCAGTCGCATCATAAATACACACACAAGCTTAAAGTTTCACATCGCTGCTTTATAAATATGGCTGAAATGATGCAAACACATGGAAAAAGGGTCAAGGGTGGAGAATAAATGATGGGAAGCAAATATTCAGATTCTGTTCAGGATCTCTGTTTGATTCACAGGTCACCAGAACCGTTCTGAATGGAATATCTGCCATATTTGTATGGAATACTGGAAGTGGAGGAAATGATAAGCATGTGGAACAGGAAATGAGCACAGGTCAGTCAAACAATGACCTCAAACTCTAATGAGACGCTCCACAAACAGTGTTCTTCACACAAAACAGACAGAGGCCTCTGGGAAACATAAAGCATTGTTCTGGAAATTCACACCAGTGTTCATGCAAAAAAATAAATCATCAGCTTGGAAAACGTTAATTGTATGAGAAAATATGGAATTCATGAACAAAACAATGAAATTCTTCTGTAATTCTAATGAATCTTGGAAAAATCCAAAATCCCATATTGAAAATGGAATGTGGCTAAAAAACAAGACGCAGATAAAAATATAGTCCGGTCGAATCTCACCTCATTTCACAAAATCATCGAAACCTCCAAAAATGAGGTAGCTGGTATGTAGATGTTGGCTGATTTTTAATAAATACTAATTATCCTTAAGGAAATATATAAATATTGTTGAGTTAAAATAGCTTCACAAATGCACATTGCCAATTTTTTTCTTGAAAGTAAAAATGAAGGTAAAATTTCACTTGTACAAATGTAATATTTTAAGCAATACTGTGATTTTTAACCCATGTTTCTCAACATGAAATGGCATTCGCAACCCATTTTTGTTTTAAATTTAATGCCATTTTTGATCACTGCTGCATAGAACCTTTACACACACACACACACACAATTCAAGAACTTCACAATCAAGCCATGTCCGAAACAACTAACTGGCCTAAAAGAACTACGTTTGCATCAGTAACTACACCAAACCGCTGGTGCTCTAGTGTTTCGGGTTTGGTTAACATCGCCACAAATACTGTTCATGCAACTGGATGCATCTCTAATCTATTAAAACCTTGCCATACGCCACAGGATATGTGACTTTAAGGCTTGCGTAAGGAAACTTAGCTCAATCGCTGCAGTATAAAAATACTGTCGGGGTATTAATCTCAAATTCCGTTTGGGTGAATCTCATGAAATCGGTTTAAAATCACAAGAAATTAGTTTTTTCTTAATGCAAATAAAGCCTGTTTTTAGGAGGGAGAAAATGTGCTTGAAAATAATGTCAAGAAAAGTCTAAAAATAGGCTTTTTTTTCTTCTTCAGGTCGTAATGACCTAAATCATGATTTCATGAAATTCACCCAGTTTTTCTTCAATCTCACGACTTTCAAGCCACCACAAGCTCCGCATACAGTACAATAAACTTTACTGCACTTTGCCCAAATATCTATATACATGAAGAGCTTTGCAATCAAACCGAACGCATACGATCCCACTGATCGAGCCCTTAGTGTGTTGATTCATTTGAACACTGAATGTTAAACGCTGTAAAAACGCTTAATAAAAAAGCCTCTGAGTTTAAAACCAATAACCGTTTCGTCATAATCAACAAAAAAACACACTAAATAAATTCCGCATGCTCTCAAACATTAGTCGCCGGGCAGATGGAGGGTTTGCGATGTGTTGACGCCCTTTTCATTTTTTCCAAACGTGATTTTGTTTCAGAGTCAGACGTTGCTGTCCTCCAGCAGCGGTTCGAAGTCCTCGTCGCTCCCCGGCAGTGGCGTGTTGGTGTGAGCGCCGGCTAGACTCGCGCTGCTCTTAAGGGTTTGGCAGGGCGTCGCTGGGGGTGTCGGGTGGTCCGGGATGAAGAGAGCGACTATAAACGCCACCACCACTGTACAGGCGCCCAGGAGGAACGGAGGACCGGGGATTATGGTCTTCTACACAAAAAAACAAGCGAAAGGTAAGTGGCATTAGAGGAAGTCATCACGGATTTATGACACTGTTGAAGCTATGAGTGAGTATTCACTTCGATATAGAAACAAAGCTGTGCGATATAGATAATATATATATTAAATATTAGGGCTGGGTTTTGACAAAAAGTTCACGATTCGATTCTCATTCACAAGCTTGCGATTCGATTCAGTATTGATTATTTTGGATATATATCAGGTACACATGCCAAATTTTCAAGGAAAAAATCTCTCAACCAGTGTGGATTTAAGAATCGATATCGTTCCGTAAAAATGAGAATCGATTAATATCAAGATACCTATATTTTTTACCTAGCCCTATTAAATATATCAAGTAGTGAAAGTGACATGTGGCCAAGTATTATATTATGTATTATATATACTATTATATAATAATATATACTGTATTTTACACAATTTGTCACATTTTTGACGAACCAAGTTTATTTGTATAGTGCATTTCCCACATGCTGTTAGATTGTTTAAATAAATACATTTAGGCTTGGTGTTTATAAGAAATGTTGTTAATAATCAATGCCACTATAGGCTAAATAATGTTTGTTTTTTTTACTTAGGCCTATATTTTTAATTCCTGTTCTGAATAACATACAATTTAAAGGATTTGCTGTCGAGTGAAGGAAACTAAAATACATGTTTATAGTGTTTGTAAATGTTTCGTTCTGTTTACCAGTATTTTATATTACTTATGATTGTAATAAAATTTTACTTATACGCAGATGCGAAATTATATATTATTTTTATAATTATAATTCCTAAACATTAAAAATAAACACTGAAAATGCCATGCAGGGAGCACTTTTGAATGATGATGCAAATTAATGAAAAGAAGTAAAATAATAATGCAAAATAATGTAGCAGATGTGTTATATATTTTTATTACATATAATATATACAGTATATCATTTTGACATTGCATCATACAGCAAAAGCTTTGTACGAAATAGATCATATATAGCATAATATATAGCAATATCATTTTTATTTTATATTATTTTTATATCTTTAATTTTGGTTATATTTTGCTCTTAAATTGATTTATATACAAAAACATTTATATTTATATGATCATTTTTATAATTATTATTATTGATTTGCTTTTATATATTTTATTTATTTATTTATTTATATTTAAAAGTTAATGTTTTATGTCATTGCAGCCAAATAGATTAAATAATTACATTAATAAATAAACATTATAAGCATTAAAAATGCCATGCATGGAGTGCCTTTGAGTGATGATGCAAATGAATCACTGAATCCATGTTTTGAACTGATTCACTGAAGCAATTTCAAATTCTTCCTGTATAACAGACAGACTGACACGTACCTCTGTGGAGGTCTGTAGTGGGATGGCGTAGTCGGGCTGGATGGTGGTGATCCCGCTCAACTCCACATTAAAGAGGAAGAAAATGAAGCCGTACAGTGCCGGACCCAGACCATTACAGAGCCCCCGAATCCCTGTTATCATGCCCTGAACCAGACCTGAGGTAATACAACACACACGGATGGAAAAACAGCTCATATGCACAACATAAACTCCTAATGCCTTAGTACAGTGGTCGCCAACCCGTTGATCGCAGTGATAGTCTGAGACTGTAAACGGCTGTAAACAGAGGCCAGAGTCGCTGAAGACGGACGCAAAGAGGAGAAAATACTGTAGCAGGCAGAGCAAACTCACTGTTCACAATGCTCGAAATATAGGAAGAATATATCAATATTGAATTGGGGGTAAATGTATCACTGAAGGAAACTTCAGAAAAGTTTCGATGGCAATGGTATTTTCTTTTTCTCTTACCTCCATATTAAGTAATAATAATAGCAATAATAATTCATTACATTTATATAGCGCTTTTCTAAGCACTCAAAGCACTTTACATTGTGAGGGGGATCACCTCATCCATCACCAGTAGTATTTATAAGCGCAGCGCTGCTTTGTTTACAGCGGTACCTGCTGTCAGCCCGTCTGCTGGTTTTGTTTCATGCAGATGTTTTATGCTGCATAATTTCACAAAGATAAAGTCAGACTGTCCTGTTTTTGCTTTAAATCTTGAAATTATAAAATTCCATTTAAATAAAAAAATAACTGCTCGTGCTACATGGGTGTATCATTTGTTGTTTGGATTGTGATTGGCTACAGATATTTTTGTTTGAGACTAGTTTGCTTGTTATAGAGCAAATAAACAATAAATAAATAAATCTGCGACCACTTTTGGAATCGGCCATAAAAAAAAAAAATTATCCAAATTGACCATGAAAAATCGTCACTAAATAAAAGGCCTCAGATTGGTATTACAATCTGGGCTGTCTTTTTCTATCAGTTCTTCAATAGGTAGGTCTTGTCTTTCATAAAAGCCGAGGTCAAGGATCTTGGAAGGTCAAGGAAGGTTGGTGACCACTGCGTTAGTAGAAACCAACATGAAATGAAACCGTGGACTTTCTGAATGCACGCTCCTGCTCTCTAAGTGCACAGTTCATTACTTGTTTTAAAGACAAATGTTGTTTTTCTTCAGTCCTTAAAGTTTTGAAAAGGTAAAATCTCAAAAGTTAGCATATAAGAGTTTACCCTGTTTATCTGGATCCGCACTGCGTGACACTAAAGCGCTCACTGCAGGGAAGGTTATGCTGGACATGGCCGCCACCGCGCCGGCCGCCCACATCATCCTAAACAACAACACAAATAATATCAGCATAAACGACAATCGCTTCTGGACATCAAACTGAAGTGACTTGCTCTTCTTAAACCAGACGATTGTTATGTTTTATTCGCATAAGCAGGTCATTTCTCTTGATCTAGATGTTAACTCACCACGGCTCGGACCCCAAACCGTACCAGGCCAGCTGAAGAATCTGGAAACCCAGACCCAGAAGAACCGTGTTCTTGTTCCCGATGGTCCTCATCAATAAAGTCAGAAAAAGCGTCTGTCGGGAACAGGAGAGAATGAATCTTTACATTGCCCTGCATCATATTTGCTGAACGAATACTCGTTTTGGACTAACTTTGGGTGCTGATTCTGAAAATAGTGCGTTTTGCTTGAGTTCATCACACTTTATCACAAAATATGATGCATTTTGTAGCATTTTTGTTTCCAACGACCAATTGCAATTGCAGAAAATCTTAAATTCATAGTCATGGCATTAAATGTTGCATGCACTGCAAAAAAATTAACATCTTCCTCAGTATTGAAAAAGAAAACAAAGAACAAATATCTGTCAATGGGGAATGAAAACTTATTTTCCCTTTGAATTAAGTCGATTTTTGTTCGTTTTAATCATAAAAATCACTTTAAAACAAGACAAATATACTGAGGAAGAACATCACTTTTTTGCAGTGATCAGAATGTAGAATAAAAGATATTTCCATCACAGTTTTTTTTTTGTAAAATGAATCAAGAAGTCTGTAGGAAGTTGTGTTTTCAAACTTGCTAATACAACTCATTGTGCTTCCTAGACATTTGCATTTAAAGATCATATTGACAAATTATGTTCCCTTTAATTTATTCATTAAAATTGTGTCTTAAAAAGGTCTTAAATGTATCTTCATAAAGCTTGCTGTGCAATTCTCAGCCCATTTTCACATTTATGACATTAATTCATGCCTATTCCTGATTTTAAGGTTAGATTTATAGCGAGTGACTAGAAAATGCAAACATGAGCAGATGTTTTGGGTGTTTTACTACATCCAAACAGTGACTGACAATTACAGATTTCATGGGGAAAAAAGCTTATTTATTCATAAACATGTTTTTATGTAAAGCTCTGAGACATTAAACAGACTATTTGAATATATTTTTCCACTCTTTTGCAGATTGTAAGTTAAATTATACATTTTAAATACTTGTTTTTATCATTAAAACCAAAGCGTTTAACATTCAACAGCTTTTGTTATTTTGATGAGTGCATTAAATCTGATACATATCATTCGAAAAAAATCTTAATTCTTATTTTGTGAAAAAATATATGTGAAATATATGTTAAAAAATAAGATTTATTATTTTATATTTGAATTTATTATGTGATATTTATTTTTTATATTTATAAAAAAATTATTTATATATATATTTTTTTTTCCAATTTATTATATGATGTATATTATTGAACTCAGCATCATCATATTAGCTAAAATTAGGCCTTTTTTGCAAATCAGCAGACAATTTTTCCTACATGCAGGGCTGTGTTATTGTTATTATAATGAAACGTCATTGTTTTCATTGCTGTGTCATATTGAATCGGAGCAAAGCTGCTAGAATTCACCTTGCTTACTGCAGGGCTAAAAATAAAACCCCTCAACTTAAATAAACCAGCTAACACCATGCTATCTGCTCATTACAGCCCTGCCTATATTTCATTACATTTACAGTTGAACTTTTAAAGGAATTCAATTCAATTAGAAAGCGTTTGCGAGAGCCACTTTCATGAGACGGCTCGCCGGCTCAACGACACGAGTAATAAGGCAGAGCCAAGAATATTGCCTCAATTAAATACCTGTGCCAGGATGGAGAGGATTCCCACCACGCCGATGAACACCGCGATCGTTTTGGGCGAGAAGTTAATGACCTGAGAGACACAGAGAAAGAGCCGCGTCACTATCAGTCTGCACCAGCGCGCCCCGATCCAGTGAACTCTGCTATGTCCAGTAATGAGCCGTCACTCAACTCAACTCAGCGCTCAGACAGGATGCCACTAACAATCCAGCTGAACCATCCTGAGAACCCGACGACTGTGTGAAATAGAATTCTGTAGAACGCAACAATGTTTCAAACTGCAGTTTGCTACATTCTTGTCACATGACCTTGTTACATTGCATGTTTAATTAAACATGTGAAGTCCAGTATAAATCTCAATTTAAAAAAATGGACCCTTATGACTGGTTTTGTGGTCCAGGGTCACAAATAATTATAAAACTAAATAAATAAATATATTATGGGAAAAAAATTGGGCGCATTAACTTAATTCATTTCAAATAAATGCTGTTCTTTGGAAGTTTGGAAGTAGCATGGTAGTGTCTTTGTTTACTAATCCTACTTGTTTAGTTAATTAGAAGCATATTGCTGCTAAAACCCTTCCAGTCATCAGTGCAGCTCTATCCGAGCTAATGAATCATGGGACTGTTCGACAGTAGCAGACAGTGAAAACATGCAGCATAAACCGCTGATTAAAGTTCAATGGAAGCTGACAGCTGCTTTAATCGGGAACATTAAATATAGAATCTTTACTTTTGTTCATTAAAAACCAAGAAATAAACACCTTACCTGTCGCAGGTAGAGGAAAAAGCTGGAGTACTGACCCGCCTCGGGCAGATAGGACAGAAACACTGTGATACAGATGAGCAGAACGGTCGTGTCCTGCCCAACTTTCCGCATAGACTGTGAAGAAACACAAGAAGCATCAATAAAACGCTTAGTAAATGATAAAAGGAGTTTTGGATATCAGTATATTTTAATCATCAGTACTAGTCTGATTAGGCCAATATTGTAAGCAATATTGTATAAAGTGAGATTTATAAATACAGAACATTACAGATGAACATTACATTATAAATACATATTTATGAACAAACCAGTTATATTTACTAGAGCCCGACCGATATGGGTTTTTTGGGGCCGATACCTTCAGAATTCTTTGATGAATAGAAAGATCCAAAGATCAGCATTTATCTGAAATAAAAAGCTTTTGTAACATTATACACTATACCATTCAAAAGCTTGGAGTCAGTATAATTTTTTATTTTTAGTTATTTTTTTGGAAAGAAATTATAGAAATTACTACTTTTATTTAGTAAGGACGCTTTAAATTGATCAAAAGTGATAATAAAGACATTTAATGATTTCTGAAGATCATGTGACACTGAAGACTGGAGTAATGATGCTGAAAATACAGCTTTGCATCACAGGAATTCATTATATTTTAAAATATATTAAAATAGAAAACAGTTATTTTAAATAGTAAAAATATTTCACAATCTAACTGCTTTTGCTGTATTTTGGATCAAATAATTTTAAAATCCTTTAAAAAAAACATTAAAAATCTTACTTTGCAAAAACTTTTGACTGATAGTGTGCATATCATAATTAGTGGTCGACCGATATATCGGCCGATATTTGGCATTTTTCAAATATTGGCATCGGCCGATAAGTTTTTCTGCTTGCCCGATGCGTTTGAGGCGGGACTTTTATTTTGACGGCGCTGAGATTGCAGCGTCTGAGCACACAGTGCTCACATTCCTCCCTCTTGTTCGCTGTCGTCATCAACAGTTCTGTCTAATACGGATAGAAGTCTGTCTAATAATCCGATAGAACTGTTAAACAAAGGAATTAAAATGTATACATTACAGTATTATAACGATTGCTTTTATATTATTAGTAATAGAAAGGCAAACATTATAATACTTTCTCGTTTGCCGTCAGCGTTCAGCAAATACGCATTTATATCATTTAACCAAATATTTGAATGACTAATGAACATTTAATTTTACAAACCTTGCAAACTTAGTCGAATCCAGCTGTGAGATCTTGTGAAGTGTGCATGTGACCTGCATGATCGCGTGTTCTCTGCGTGACTTTCGGTCCGTGCAAATTGAATGCTTTAAACATAAAATTTGTGATTTCAAATTATGCTGCACTTCATGCATTTCCCCACTGTCATATTCATGTCATTTTCTCTTTGTGCTGTGTGTAAAATGAGTGTTACCTTAGCTTTATTTTAAAAATATGATTCCCAATGCACACAAACTTCCTAGAATACTGAGTGCTCTGTTGGTTACAGTGTTTACTTCCTTTTTAATTATATTTATTTATTTGTAAAAAATACTATGTCATCTAAAGTATAAGTATGTTTATTCTACAAATTAATTTTTTTATCCATTTTCAAATGATTTTAAATTTCTTAAATATTAATTAAAATAAATACAATTATATCGGCCACCCTGCTTTCCAATATATCGGCATCGGCTGTCAAAAAACCAATATCGGTCAACCACTAATCATAATAATAAAAAATAAATTGTAAAATCCTCCTTTAAATCCTTACAGCGAATGGGTCGGCCTGCTCCCAGGAGATTGGCGCTCCCCATGTGTTGAGCCTCATCTTGTCGGGCAGTGACTCTGGGACAGCCAGCAGAATGAAGCAGATGTCGGCCAGAGCGATGAGAGTCGCCAGCAGCACCACCAGATTATCTCCGTAGCTGGCTGACAGGTACGCTCCGATGGCCGGGCTGGTGACCAGACTCGCTGCGAACGTCGCAGAAACCTGGAAGCAGATAGAAATACAACTCTTCTATCCAGCTGGGTCAAGGACACTGAATGCAGGTCATGCAGAAGAACCTTGGAAACAGAAATATCCTAAAACAGCCTCTCTGAGATTCTGAGATCAGTCCAAAATGCATTTTATATTTAATAAGAGAGCCGCTTACGAGTCCATACGCCGTACTCCTCTCACGCACATCCGTAACGTCTGCGATGTACGCGAAGATTACAGAGAAAGTGACGGAAAAAGCGCCAGACACCGATATCATGGCGAAGTACCACCTAAAAACAAGTGAAACATGAGAAAACATGTTGATTTAAGAACAGAGCTCCCTAAACATTTTACACTGAGTTTATATACATTTTTCAGTTGATTTGTGATTATTGGATAAAACATTTCAACCACATCACTGCTGGTCGGACAATCAAAGTTGAGTATAACTAAAAAATATCATATTAAATATTTAAATTACTAACATCATATATTTATTAAATTACACCCATACATACACACACATGTGTTATTTCTGTAATTTTATAAGTATTAATAAAGAAAATATTACAAAATAAACTTTATAAAAGAAATTAAGCATTAAGTAATAAATTGTTACAAATAGTATATTAATTATTATTCAATCACAATTAACATTATAATATATTTGTATAACATTTTTTAAATACAAAGAAAAAAATAACAAATATTAAAATATTATATAATCATAATTATTAAGATTAAGCAATGTAAATAATTATGTTCCATAAAATATATTATTATAATTTTTTTTTTTTTTTTTTTAAGAATAAATTGTAAACATACATAATTAACATTACATAATTATTAACTATATATATATATAAATTCCCCCCATGTCAGTTATGGTCTCACCATGGACTGAGTCTCATGAGCGGGATGGGCGCACACGTGAAGAACACGGTAACCAATAGAAACGATCGTCTGCCCCACACGTCTGACAGAGCGCCAATTAACGGAGCGCTCATAAACGACAGCAGACCCTGACGAACCAAAGCAGAAACATCACTGTGACAATAAAACCAACACAGACGAACTAACCAGTCCACTGCATTCACATCACATCACGTACCTTCACTCCCTGAATCAGGCCGTTTATTAAGAACGTGTGTTTGGGGAACGTTTCATGCAAAACCTACAAATGAAAAATGCACATTTCAATAGACAGAACAAATACAATACAATTTATATCTCATAATGAAAGGTGCACTCAAAGTTATTTCATGTGTATTTTTCCCTGGTTTTATTTGCCTTCCCAAACAACCAGAGACTAGAGATGACGTTAACCAGTGTTATTGTAGTATTATTCATAAACTACTATATTATTTATTTATTTATTAATATTTTGAATTTGCTTTGATTTTTACATTTTCAATTTAAATTTTACATTTTGTTGTGCTTTTGTCATTTTTATTAGTTTTTTATATTTCCATTTAGCTTTCATTTATTTTTAGATCTTATTTTTTATTTCTCATTTCTTTTATTTTTATTATTTAATTTTTGTTTCAGTCATTCAATTTCAAATTATTTCAGTTAACTGCCAAAGCAACATTTCAAATTTTTCTCATTTCAAGATTTCAAATTTTTGAACATTTTTGAAGTACGTTTTAGTTTTTAAATTTTTCATCTAATATTTACATTTTATTTTTATTTTTTTTAATTTCAGCTTTATTTAGTAATTTCAATTACTGAAAATTATTTTTAATTGTTTCATTTTTAATAATAACACTGATAACCAATTTTGTCATTTTTATTAATTTAAAAAAAAATCTTTCTATTTAGCATTAATTTACTTTTTATTTTAGTTTAAGTTTTTTATCTAATATTTATATTTTGTATTCAAGCTTTATTTCAATTGCTGAAAATGGTTTGTAATAGTTTTAGTTAATATAACACAGATAACCGCTAGTGATGTGCTTTTGTCATTTTAATATACTTTTTTTTTTTTTTTTTTCTGTTTAGCTTTAATTTACTTTTTATTTTAGTTTTAGTTTTTAGTAACTTTTGGGTTTTTTGTTATAAAAAAAATAAAATAAAATAAGCAAGCCCAGCCCAGATGACAAAAAGTAACGCAAAAGTAACATAATGCCTTAATTTGCGTAAAAAGTAACTAAGTAATGCAATTAGTTACTTTTTCATGGAGTAAAGCAATATTGTAACGCATTACTTTTAAAAGTAACTTTCCCCAACACTGGAGACCACACTGTTTGAAAACCCCAGTTCTTTAAAAAAAACATTTATTTAATTGTATTATTTAATTATATATATATATATTTTTTTTTTTGAAGGTTTGATTCTTTGTGAGATGTTCCAGAAAAAAGACGGTGGTCTTTAACCTTATACTGACATCATCTGGTGTGAATTTTGGCGAAAAACAACTAATAGCACCTGTAATAGAAGCTTTTATCCTGATAAACCTGAACTACAAACATGAATGAGAATTAAAGCAGCTCACCATGAGCATCGGTGTGGTCAGGAGACCCCAGGCGAAAAACTCCAGAAAGATGACCACAACAGCATGATAGACGCTCGGCTTCCCGATGCCCTGCCGGACCTGGAACATCACACACATACACAGCTCTTTATTAATAATGCTAATTATAATCGGGAATGTGGCACATTTCCAGACTCCTCCGCTTTCAATGGGACTCGTCTCATTGCTATTCCTCCGGGACGTTTAGACACACAAAAGACGAAAGAAATCCAGCCGTGCCAAACTCTCAATCCACTGCTGACAGACGTTCACAGATGAAAGAATTCACTGTGATGCTTAATATGCATGCATAAGTATGTTAATAATGGCATTTCATCCCTTTTATACATAAAGCAGGAAACAGAGACATTAATATTTTATATTTTACTATAAATGCATGCATATATGTGTATTTAAAATAGTTAAATAGTTATAGTTATTATACATAAATAACTTTGTGCATATGCACGTATATTTTAATATACATTTTTATATATAAAACAGACGCACATATATAATACATATTTATAAACATGAAAAAAAATTATATAAAATTATAAACAATTATATTTTTTTTTCATAAAATATTTTATATAAAATACAGTACATACACAATATATAGCTGAGCAAAACATCAAATTAGTACATTAATATTTGTCTTATTAATAAATATACTAAATTGGAAGAATTTACTCAACAGGATGCGCAAATGAATAAATGAACGAAGATTTCGGCGTCCCCATGACAACAGACCTCGCGCGCGTGCGTCAGTTACGTAACAACCGACAGCGGCGCTTCAATCGGCCAATGTAGCCGTTAGCATTAGCATCGCCTCATCGATCGATATCGCACACGACACGTCTCGATACATTGTTATAAAGAGCCTAAAGATTATTATGCTATGCATAACATGATAAAACAACAATTCAGTCGGTGTTAAAAAATCCAAAATGTTATGATTTGTCAGGTAGCCGATGAGCGTTCGTGCGCACGTATGTAACGTTACAATTAATAAGACATTCATATTTATACAAGCGTATTATAAATCAATAAGCCATGTAAATACACATTTTATCATTTTAAATGCTTAAATGTTTTACGGAATGTGTTACCGTAGCTGATATCAACAAAAACAGGCGCTCCAATTAATGAATGAGTCACAGTGACACGTTATATCTGTGTTATTCTTACCGGATTGTCATGCTTCATTATGATCTTCTTGACCAGCACAACTTGGCCGGTGTGTTTCGGGTCTTTCTCCCCCTGGGCCATCATCATCTTCATCATCATTTCATCACATCTCACGTGAGCGACGTAACATGCGTCCTGCTGCGTGCATATCTGCGCTTTACCGCCGAGATCAGCCGTGCAACCGGCCAAAAATGAGCTCCGATCGGTTGTTTAAGTCACATCCAGTAATAAACAGACCGTACCGATGAAATGGTGCCGCTCTGTCTTCCCCCGTTACGTGATTGCAGCGTGCAGAACAACGACGCCGCGCGGCGAGCAGCTGTTCCTGAACCAGCTTCGCATGATGCGGATGATGCTGGTCTCAGCTGATCTGGACTCAGGATGATGGTCTGGTTTCTCACTGGGCGAGTGACAGGTGCGTCACGCTCTTTTTACCTTATCAGATGATGTTTTCCCTTTTCAGAGGATGTTACTAAGGCGCGGACCAATTGTGGAATTGTGGAAAAGTGGAGGATGACACTTCAGTATTATTACAGGTTGCTACAAATAACTTTTATTAATTAATTATGTTATTTCACATATACAGTACTAGTCAAAAGTTACGATTTTTTAAGAAATTTAACCAAAGCTGCATTTATTAAACACAGTATAAACAGTAATATTGTGAAATAATATTACAATCCTATGTGTTCTCTATTTTAATATATTTTCAAATGTAATTTATTCCTGTAAGGGCAAAGCTGAATTTCCAGTAGGGCTGTGCGATATTGAAGAAAAATGCGATATGCGATAACTCATTAAATAATGCGATATTCGATATGCGATACGAGAATGCTTAAAGTGCCACATGCTCAGATGAATCAGTTTTACTCAGCTGTTGCTGAGTCAGTTCTGTGAACTTCTATAACTATCTTGTGTCATATATATATGGTTATTTGTATGCATGTATGTATGTACCAAGAGTTTCTGTAAAACCACAACAAATTCCTTGTGTTTGCGCACACTTAAGTGGTGAATAAAGCTCATTCGGATTCTGATTCTAATAAGAAAGCACCCCTACAACAACTTCTGAAAGTGAACGGTAGTGTTTTACGCGAGCATTACATAAAAATGTCATTTTAACATGAGTTTAGGAACTGAATAATAAAAAGGAAAAATAAAACACTGCGTAGTATTTACTCTTTGAATTCAATATGCACTGATTCTTATTTAAGCTACAAAAGTTATTTAGGTAAGAGCAGTGAGTGATTTTCTCTTTGTCTTTTGTTCATGGCCCCAAATATTGCAAGCTGTAGCGATATGCATATTGCGATATTTCGATAATTTCGATATATTGCACAGCCCTAATTTCCAGCACCCATTACTTCATGATGATCCTTCAGAAATCATTAGAGCCCTGCGCAGGACTGTTTTCTTAAAGGGATAGTTCACCCAAAAATGAAAATGATTTAAGGTGCTTTTGCACCACGTAGTTCTAGGAATTTAGTTCTAGGAACTAGCCAGCAGGGTCGTTCCTAGAGAACCAGTCGGGCAGTTTTCCTGGTTGCATTCGCACCGGCAGCGGGAACTCTGAAGCGGCCGACAGCGACGTCTTTATTCGCGGTGTGGCGTTTACAAACATCAATAACATGTGAATGGAGGACGCCGCGATCGCAGCTGTTTTTGTTGTGTGTCACGGGTTTCATGATAACGGAGATGGAATGTAAATGCACAATTTACATGATTGAAAGAGCGTGAAAATCTGATTAAATCTCCTATGACAACTTGCAGTGTTATCATCAAGGCTGAGAAAAGAACACAACACTGCAGACAGCAGAAATGCCGTTATGGCTGTCTTCCATGTTCGTGGAGTAAATATGTTTACATGGCTTTTTAAAAATGCCGGGTAGCCGGTGTTTCGTATGCGTCTGGCCAATCAGTGTACACTTACGCCACTGGTAGTTCCTATAGAACTAATTTAGAGCCTACTCTGAAGTAGGTGCTAAATTAGTTCCCCCAAATGTAGAACTAAATACGTTCCTAGTTCCAGCGGTGCGAACATGCCAAAAAGCGGGAACTTCCACCAATAGTTCTCGGAATTATGAAAAGGTTCCTCTGGTGCGAAAGCACCTTTACTCACCCTCAAGCCAGTGTATATGACTTTCTTCTTTCAGACGAATACGATCGGAGTTATATTAAAAAATGTCCTGGCTCTTCTAAGCTTTATAATGGCAGTGAATGGGTGTTGAGATTTTGAAGTCCAATAAAGTGCATCCATCCATCATAAAAAGTGCTCCACACAGCTCCGGAGGGTTAATAAAGGCCTTCTGAAGCTAATCAATGCATTTGTTTAAGAATAATATCCATATTTAAAACTCTATAAACCATAATTTCTAGGTGTAGGTGTAGCGTACGTGAGGTTGTCATGGCAACCAGATACATTGCACACGAATTACATCTGCGCTTCTATTTTGCTACACTAAACTTAGCAATAAACACATTGAAAATAAGGCACAATAAACGTGTCTGTCAAAACTATCTCAAAGGAGGCTGAAGTTAAGCAAATCAAAGAGTGAATTACTCATCCACTGTTTTTAAAACCGACATTTGTTGGGCTTGATTCAAGATAACGCACAATGGCAGGCGCACACTTTCTATTTAGTCTTACTGAAAATAGATGATAAACAGTTTATATTCTAAAATCTATTTATAGGTTGTGTTCTGTAACATTTGGATGTAAATGGCCTGCTTAAAAGTAGAACACTGAGCCGCTAAAACGGCTGCATCCTGTGGATCACCTTTATCTGAAGAACGGCATTGAGTTTTTTCGTTATTCATTTTTTTGTTAAAATATCTCTTTTTCTGTTCCGAAGATAACTGCTTTCCGCATTGAAGACATCCAACACAAATCTACGAACATATTCAGGAGAGCATATTCAGGTTTATTGCTAACTAGTGAAACACTCCATTACCAAAAGTTAAAGAGGGTAAACTTTATCATTAAACTGCATTGTGCACGTATGTTTTAAAGGGGTCATATGATGCTGCTAAAAATAACATTATTTTGTGTATTTGGTGTAATGAAATGTGTTTATGCGGTTTAAGTTTAAAAAAACACATTTTCCACATACTGTACATTATTGTTTCTCCTCTATGCCCCGCCTTTCTGAAACGCGTCGATTTTTACCAGTGGTGGAAAGAGTACTGAAAAAATATACTGAAATAAAAGTACCATTACCTTCCAAAAAATGTAGTGCAAAGTCAACAAGTTCCACAAGCAACAACGACTTATCCAAGTGACTGCTGCAGAACGCACACGAGAGAGAGACGAGGCAGTGCAGATCGCACGTCTCATGAGTGGGGAATTTACCGAACGTGGCACTTGCGTGAGTTAACACTGTACACAGGAGGTGGAGTCTTCTGTGCAGTGGTGCTGTTTTGTGCCTCAAAGCGAGCGAAGAAGACGTTCAGCTCGTTCGGCAGGGAGATGGTGCTGTCACAGGTGCGTGGTGGGGGCTTGTAGTCCGTAATGGTCTGTATCCCCTGCCACAGGCTCCGAGTGTCTCTGCTGTCGCTGAAACGATGGGCTATCCACCTGGAGTACTGTCTTTTTGCCTCTTGCAAATACTACAACTTGCCAAAGTTGTAGTATTTCCTCAGCGACCAGCACGGATCAGCTCCAGGCATGACGAAGCAATATCGTCCTCTTTTGGAAGACCAAACAAAGTAGTTTCGCTTTCACAATTAATCACACAGCGCCTTCACGACATGGCGGCGGCGGCAACAACAATACTACAGCGAGAATAAAAGTTACGCCTTCTTTCTTTGCGTGAACATTTGGGCAGCGTTATGCAAATCTTCCCACATCCTGGCGTAGACATGTGGGGGCGTGTTAGAACGAGCCGTTTTAGGTAGGCGTGGCTGACTCTCAACTTTTTTAAAGAATATCTCTTTGGATTTGAGACTTTAGTCTTTGCAACTTTACAGATCTTCTTTATGCACCAAGAGCTTGTAACACTCCAAAGAGAAAGGAAAAATTTAAATAGCATCATATGACCCCTTTAAACACTTCAGCTACCTTATATGTTCTTACTCCACACATATTAAAAGCATGCAGTTTTCTAGTGTATTTAACTTCTCAGGTAATATCAATGGTATGACCTATTTCAGATCATGGGCACCGGAACCATTGTATGGTTCTTTTTTTTTAAGACCAATGATATTGGACCCACTCACTTTTACCGTCTCTTAATTCAGCGCAATTTGTCTTCACTTTTCAGAGCGCCGTCAGTCAAATCCATTCCACTTGAAGAATGCCATAATAAAATAAACTCCATTCCGCGTTTTAGCTACAGCCTTGACTTCCACACTGCTGCTTCCTCAAATCCATGCCACTTGGCTCATTCAGAGTCCATATAAATTCAACCGTACGGTGGCCGAGAGAGCTCAATGCGCTGCAACTTAAGAAAACACATGCAAATAGAAAAAGCACTAGCAAAGTTAGAAAACACATGTGCTGCACATACTCACAACACAACCAAATACACAAACGTGCTGCAAATCCTCACAGCGCAACCAAATAGCATTGCAAGTAGCACAGACCACAACGGAACCCTTACGAAAATTAACCATGGTTTTACTATAAATAAAACAAAAAAAACCCATGGTTACTATAGTTAAACCATGGTAACCACAAATTAACCATGGTTTTACTACATAGTTTAACCGTGGTATTTGTACAACTTTGGTTATACAAATGGTAATCAGTACAAAAACATGGTTACTACACTTTTACTATAATAAAGGTTAATTTTCATTAGGGTTGTTGGGGTCCCCTTGAAACATTTCCCTTACGAAAATTAACCATGGTTTTATTATAGTAAAAGTGTAATTACCATGGTTTTGGCATATTATTGACTACCATTTGTATAACCACAGTTTTACTACTAATATCATGGTTAAAACTATGGTTAGTATAGTAAAACCACGGTTAATTTGTGGTTTAACTAACAAGTTTTTTTTTTTTTATAGTAAAACCATGGTTAATTTTCGTAAAGGAAGTTGTAAGTTACCCGGCTGAGGCTTACATAATGTTTCACAGTTACAGTAATTGTGTATTTCGTTGGCTTATTTAAGTTAACAATATCCAAAAAAGGTAAGGAATCATATGATCAGGATGTTAAAATAAACAAAAATCTCACCTTTCAGAGCAGAGATTGATAAGCATGTCCCAGCCAGGTTCGTCACTTGTGCTTCCCTTAATCTGTGAGTATTTGCAGCGCGTTTCTGTTTATTTATTTTTTTACTTAAAAGTGTGTTTCATTGTGTAGCCTGTGATAAGGACCTTTTATAAAATGAAATGACAGATTATGTAGTTTTATAACATATACAATTTTATTTAAATGCGTTTTATTCTGTCTGTGATAAAGACCTTTTAAAAAATATATAAAAACGGATGTAGTTTTATAAAATAAATATATTGTTGAAACAATTTGTCTTAAAACTTAATTATTTTTATGGTTAGCCTCCATTAAGTTAAATGGGTCCCTGTGGCAGCAGATCTGTTAGCATGATGAGCTGCTGAAGTTTGTTGATCTGTATCACTAGGCAACACTTTCCTCATCTTACCACTGCTAGAGACACTGAACCTGTGTGTGAATGAATCCCAAAGGACAGGAAAACATTTAGCACATGATACGCTCCCTGCTGATTATCACAGGACATAGATTAAATAAATTAATTGTAAGACAATAACTACACTAAAATGGCTTTAGCGAGTGGACATTGGGTTGACAAGGAAATCGCAGGAGTCCCACCAAGCCCAAGGTGAGTTCATTCTGCTTGCAGATGTTTATGCCATAAGGAGAAAAAAAAATGAAAATAAGCATTATACGTATCATTCACAGATATGGCCATGCAATGACTGTAGCAGGAAATATCGCTTTCTTGTTTGGAGGAGCATCCAGCGCGATCACAGAGGTGTGTGAATCTAATAAACCGCTGAAAACTGCTCTTTGTGTTCATAAAGATTATTGATCCAAACATAATGCCTGTGCAACTGTGTTTTTATCCATAGGACGATCCTCCAATTTATCTGAATGACTTTTACATGGTTACAGGTACCTTTGGTGAAATATTTCGCTGTTAACACATAAGTGAATGCTTTTCCTAAACGTATTATTGATTTCATGATGGTTTGCAACTTTTCAAATGTATTTTTCTTCTGTTTTAGTTTCACCTAATCGAGTTACATGGGAGCTGATGCCTCAGAAAGGTGACGTTCCCACAGCGAGAGAGGGACACACTTTATGGTAATAAGAGAGTTCATGTATTAATATTTAAAACTAAAACTTCCACTGTTCAAAATTTGGGGTCAGTAAGATTTTAATGTTTTTCAAAGAAATCTCTTATTCTCACCAGGGCTGCATTTATTTGATTAAAAATGCGGTAAAAAATTGTGAAATATTATTACAATTTCAATTGCATGTTTTCTGTTGTAATATATTTTAAATTGTAATTTATTTCTGTGATCAAAGCGGAATTTTCAGCATCAGTCTTCAGTGTCACATGATCCTTCAGAAATCATTCATATTTATTTTTTTCAAATTTCTTTATTATATTTTAAATATATATTTTATTTAAATATTTCAAATTTATTTGATGATTTAATTATGAGTATTTTTTCCCTCCATATATATATATATATATATATATGGTACATAGTGAAATGTTTTTAACTGTGCATTTTTAAATTTAAACTAACCTGAACCAAATATGAAGTGTGAGAAAAGAAAAAAAAACAGGGAACAAAAAAAGAAAGCAAAGCTAAATATTACATTAAAAAACTAATAAATTATTTATTACAAAAATTAAAACAATAAATGAATAAAACAATTTATTGTAAAATATAAAAACAAATAAATGAGTTTTAGGTTCATTTATTTAATCGTGTTTATATTTTATAATACATTTATTTAATCAAAAACAGTAAACTTGTGAAATATTATTGCAATTTCAAATAACTGTTCTATTTTAATATGCTGATTTGCTGCTCATTTTTGATTATTATTTATATTGAAAAAAATTTCGCTGCTTCATATTTTTGTGATAAACCGCGATACATTTTAGTTTTCAGGAATAATTTAATGAATAGAAGGTTCAAAAGAACAGCATTTATTTGAAACAGAAATGTTTTGTAACATTATAAATGTCTTTACTGTCAATTTTAAGTTCAAAAGAACAGCATTTATTTTAAAAGGAAACATTTTGTAACATTATAAATGTCTTTACTGTCAATTTTGATAAATTTAATGCATCCTTGATGAATAAAAGTATTAATTTCCTTAAAAAAAAAAAGTCTTACTGGCCCCAAACTTTTAAACAGTATGTACATAAAAAAAAAAAAAAATTAAATTTTCAAAACCACACTTTTCCTTTTCCCATAGTGTCGTTAAAGGAAAACTCTACTTGTTTGGAGGTTCCTCTCATCCTGAAGCTGAAGAGTGTCTCCCAGGCATCTATTGCTTTGACATTGGTGAGACACTAGACCTTTAATTGTGTAAATGCATGTGATTTCTAGATTCAAATGAACAGCTTGTGTTGTTGTCGTCATGTTAAGATGCTTGAGTTTTGATGTGGATTGTCTTGTGCGTCAGTGGCGTTGACGTGGGAGAAGCTGCTGACTGGAGGAGTGTGTCTGCGGACTCTGAGACACAGTGCAGCGGCTCTGGGAGAGAATATCTATGTGTACGGAGGGATTCTGGACAGCGTCCCTACAGATGACCTCATGATGTTCAACACCGGTCAGTACTGTGAGGACCGCATTATTAGACTTGTCCAGTGATTTAAAGTAGTGTAAAGTACAATTCAGAGAGTGTTTGAGAAGAAAGATGCAACAGAAACATACAAATTATCTTTTTTTGAATGATAACCCTATAAAGCTACTGTATTATATTTGATACTCAAATTTCTAATGCCTTTAAATGATCAACATGATCAAAACTTTGCTGCTGAACCTATTTCACACAATCTTTACATGCCTTCTGTAGTCTGATTGATAGTTTAGAGTTTATTCAGTCAAAGCTCTTGTAGTGTAACAGTAGCTGGAGCTTCACGTGTCTTTCTGCTGTCAAATCTTGACTGATTTTTATCAAGTAAACATCAGAATAACTGCAGCAGTATTTCCAGATGAACACTTACTGGACTGAAGCAGCTCAACTTTACTTGATTCTCCATCAATCATGTTTTAAAGTCTCAAATCTGATCGTCTCGGTTACGTATGGTAACCCTCGTTCCCTGAAGGAGGGTATGGAGACGTCACGTCGGAAGACCGACGAGACTAAACTAAACTAAACGAGCCAATGCACATTGGCATACGATTATTGCATCCAGCTGCCGCTGATCACAGCGTGAGTATAAGTAGGCAGCAGATGCAGCGCATATTCAGGTTTTCGCTGAGGAGCCGAGCCGGTGACCCGGCTGCTCAGCGGTGGTACGGGAGCTGTGGCGACGGGACTTGACGTCTCCGTTCCCTCCTTCAGGGAACGAGGGTTACCATACGTAACCGAGACGTTCCCTTTCAGTCGGTCACTCCCGACGTCACGTCGGATGACCGACGAATTGGGATCCCTAACAAAGG
>NW_015540835.1:40510-40697 GCF_001515605.1 Sinocyclocheilus anshuiensis | reverse complement strand
GTGCCCCATCTCTGAGTCAGTAGATCCTTCCTCAGAGGAATCGGCCAAGGAGGGGCTGTCACGAGGAGCAATAGTTCCGGGAACCAGGTCCGGGTGGGCCAATAGGGTGCTACTAACAGGACCTGCTCCTCGTCCTCCCTGACCTTGCACAGTGTCTGTGCAAGAAGGCTCACTGGGGGAAACGCAT
>NW_015540835.1:34794-40488 GCF_001515605.1 Sinocyclocheilus anshuiensis | reverse complement strand
TCAGGGAGTAGAACAACTGGCAGTGAGAGGTTTCTGGAGAGGCAAACAGGTCTACCTGAGTGGCTCCGAAACGTCTCCCAATCAGCTGGACCGTCAGGGGATGGAGTCTGTGAAACAAGTAATAGGAAAGAGGAGAAATAAAAAGCGATACTTATCCTTTGTAGTGATGAGAAGTTCGGATAATTTTACCGACTTGGACCTTTGAGTCTCATTCAGCAAAATGAACGAATCTTTTTTCGAGTCATTTCGTTCATTTTAGCAAAATACAATTCAAATGTTACGTGTTACTTCCCTAACACGTCTACTAACGCAAACGTTGATCACACTACAAACAATACAAAACTGCTATAAGAAACAGAAAAGATTAATTCATTGTTTACCTGGGTCTTCAGTCTATGATTAGCTCACCTCACCTCTTATCTGACAAGTCTTCGGGTTTTCCGAGTCGTTCGTTCATCATGAATGTATATTTATGGAAATATACCCCAGCGACTTAAGACTGCTTTTGTGCTCCTGGGTCACATATCAGCATCTAAGGCAAATTGCATATTTTTGCTCAGTTTAGGCCTCTGAATATAATTGAGCTGTTTTTTTTAACCATAAAAACCTGATGGATCAAATATGATACTCAACAATAAAACACATATGAGACTTTTTATTTTAGATTTTGTCTAAAGGTTCAATAATCTGTTACTTTTTAAAAAAAAAGAAAAAAGAAAAAAAAATACTTTTTCTGTCTATTATTTCATATGTCAGGCTTTACAGGGTTAAATCGTTTTTAAAAAAATAGTTCATGCGAAAATGAAAATTCTGTCATTATTTACTCTCTCGTGTCGTTCCAAACTCAAAAAAATACTATAAAAGCACCATGAAAGTCATGAATCAGATCCAAATTTAAGTTGTTATTCACTGATAATTGTTTTAATTTTTTGATTAACTATTTTGTCAATAGTAACTTACAGTATGTCGATGCTTTACTTCGTTCAGTGTCGTTGAATTGGATGCCTATTAAAACTACAGGAGCTCTGCCTTCAGCAAGGTAAATACTGATCTGACTGTAGATTGAACTGTAAAACTGTGTGTAGAAAAACATATAAAAGAGCATATATTGTAAATGTATGATTGTTGGAAATGAAGCTATAATTGTCGGCCATCTGTTCAAAGCTGTGTTTATTTTGTGCTTTTTCTCTTGCAGAGACTCAAGCTCAGCATCTGCTGTCTTTCCATCTGACCGCCTTCTTCTGCTTCTCTTCTTTAGATATGGTCATTCATTAGCTGTGGTCGGTGAGCAGATATTCCTGTTTGGTGGATGTTCAGAGGACGGGACTCAAACCAAAGACATGTGCGCACTGAATACAGGTACAACACTGGGAATACTGCAGATTCATTTTTTCACATAGTAAAGATTGCAGTTGAAGTGGAAAGACTAATTACACAGCTTGAACGACTGACTGTAATGAACTAGTGAATGTTTTTTCTCATAGAGACTCTGGTGTGGGAACAGTGTAAGGTAAAAGGAGAGGCTCCTGTTGTTTGTGCCGGTCAAACCTTTACATCACATCATGACAAGGTAAAACAGGTTTAGTTTACTGGAGTCATGTTAAAGACTAGATTTAAGTTGTTTTTCTTTCTTTCTTTCTTTTCTTTTCTTTTGGAAAGAAATTCATATTTTTATTCTGCAAGGATGCAGTAAATTGATCAAAAGTGACAGTAAAGGCATTTATAATTCAAATAAATTATGTTCTTTTGAACTTTTTATTCATCAAAGAATCCTGAAAAATAAAATGTATCAGTGTTTCCACACAAACATCAACTGTTTTCAGCATTGATGATTATCAGAAATGTTTCTTGAGCAGCAAATCAGCATATTAGAATGATTTCTGAAGATCATGTGACACTGAAGACTGGAGTAATGATGCTGAAAATTCAGCTTTGATCACAGAAATAAATTACAGTTTAACAGATATTCAAATGGATAAGAGTTATTTTAAATTGTAATAATATTTCACATTTTACAGAATTGTTGATCAAATAAATGCAGCCCTAGGGAGCATAAGCAACTTCTTTCAAAAAAATCATCCTGACCCCAAATTTTGATCAGTGGTGTTTAAGAGAGAGTGTATGCTTTCGATGCTGTGAATAGGGGTGGGCGATATACCACTAGACGATTAACCGGTAGAAATTTGTCAACCAGTAGACATTTTGGACTATCGTCTCTATCGTGGTTACACACTCACGTGATGTTCCTGTGCCTCGTGGTCATGAAAACTTCTTGTTTGCATTTGTTTTAAGTATTGGGGTTTAAAAACAAGTGATTTTAAGCCGTTGAAGCGCAAGCCGCAGCGAAAGAGAACTCATTTCTCTATATGCTGAACTGGATGACGACACCACTGAATCATCAATGAACTGACTTTAGCTGAAAAATTACTCTGTTATTGTCTTCTTGCATTATTGACAAACTATTGTCCTGTTTCACACTGTAAAGCTGCTTTGACACAAGCAGTATTGTATGAAGCGCTATACAAATAAAGGTGACTTGACTTGTCTTGACTTATGCGTGTGCTGTCAGAGACAGAGAGGCATGCACATGTAAAGACGGCGCTCATAGAGCACGGGAGTATTGAACTGTGTTATCTTTGCCGCTTTATAGGCCGTGAACAGTTAAATACACACACTTGTATGTGTCAAAATGCCGTCTTTGCAAGTATCCTTGTGAACATAATAATTTAACAATTTAGCAAACAGCCGAGAAAGAAAACATGTGTAACAGTATATTAGATCCAGGCAGCTCTTAAAGTGACAGCTTTTTGCAAGTATCCGCGTAAACACAGTAACTTAGATCTTAAGTGACAGCAAACAGCCAAGAAAGAAAACACGTGTAACAGTATATTGAATCCGGGCAGGTCTTAAAGTGACAGCAGTCTAATCTTCCTGCTGTCTGTCATTCATGTTAATCAAACAACAAAAGAGAGAAAATCTCTCACTGCTCTTGACTTAATCACTTTTGTAACTTTAATAAAAAGAAATATATATTTAATAATTTACACTAAAGAATATGCAGTGTTTTTAGTCATTTGATTACTTTATACAATGTATGTAGCATTTCTTAATTATTTTGTTCTACTGTAGTTTTTTTGTCCTATTGCTTGTAATTAGTTTCTTATAGTTATCACTGACTGTTTACTTGTCTTTTTTTTTTTTAGGCTAGTATTCGTGTTTTGTGATATTGACACTGGTGAAGAATACTGAAATTTCAATTGTATCAAAAAATTTGATATCATAAAGACCTTATATAAAGCAAAAAAAAAAACTATATTGTGAAATATATCGTTACCATGAAATAAAATTACTCGTATCGTGATATAACATTTTGGTCATATCGCCCACCCCTAGCTGTGACACAGGAATAAATGACATTTTTAAATATATTAACATAAAATAAACACTTATTTTAAATTGTAATAATATTTCACAAAGTTGTTTGCTCAGTAAATTCAGTGTTGATGAGAAATAGAGACCTATTGCAAAAACATCATTTTTTTTAAAAACATTTAAAAATCCGCAAACTTTTGAACAGCAGTGTACAATTTCTGAAATAAATGCGAATAAGTGAAAAAAACTGCTCAAACTGAAGTTTAATTACTTAGAGTTTTAGAACAAACTTCAAGTTTGAGCGAAGGTAATAATGATGCTTGAACAAATGTTTTGATTCAGGATATTTACTTATTCGGAGGAACCATCACTAATCCAGATGGAGTGGTATCATCAACTAATGAAATTCACAAATTAAGTATCGGTAAGATGAGAAGCAAAACTGAGACTGATGTTCTGCTGCCAAGAGCCTCCTGTTTTCTCATAGTAGTTTGCAGTGAATGAACAGATACTAACACTGTTACACTCTTCCTGTTTTACCAGCAAAGATGAAATGGAAAGTACCGCTGTATGTCGGCATCCCTCCCTCCAGACGTCACAGACACACGGCTTTCATCGTCCACAGTCATGTATGTGTGTGTTAATGTGCGCTTTTACATACAGTACCTTTCAAAAGTTTAGACACTCAGCTGTTTCTAATAATCACCAAAAAAATCTAAAGGCTTCTGCTTAAATGACTGCCATTTTTATTATATTTTTTTTAAATGGAGAAGAGATTGAAGGGAAGCATCATAAAATGCTCGTGTTCCTCCTTCAGTGGTGTTTCAAAGCATCCCATGTTGCACCTCATGAAGTTGTTGAATGTCCAGGGGTGCGTTTCCCGTACAATGACGTAACTCAGTGATTAACCACCATAGTACGATGCATTGTTGTGGACACTAACTAGCCAGTCACGACTGTTTCCCGAACACGGTGGCATCTCTGTCGTTTGAACCACATTAGTTCAACAATTTAGGGCCATTGTTAATGACGTCGCACGCATTTGGTGGAGTAATAACTTCTGCTAATTAATTGATTCGAGATCTCTGAGATGCTTCTGTATTGAACATGGCACCTGATGACTAGTTACTATGTTTTGTTCCCTGTCATTTTGCTTTATTTGATGTTTGATTCATCGCGGGTTTCCTCTTACGTCATTCTCCGGGGTTCCCTTAGGCATTTATGTGCATGCGCACTCTTCAAAAACAATGCTTATTGAGGATGCGCTAAAATGTATATATATTTATGTTCCTGTGGCTCAGTGGTAGAGCATTGCGTTAGCAGTGCAAAAGGTCGTGGGTTCAATTCCCAGGGAACACACATACTGGTAAAAAAATGTATAACCTGAATGCACTGTAAATCACTTTGGATAAAAGCGTCTGCTAAATGCATAAATTAAATTAAATTTAAATTATATTTAAATAGAATGGAAGATATAGATTGTACTGCGTGTTAGCTTACTTATTGTGACCAAGAGCATAATTTATTTAAGTCCATATGTCTTACTAACAAGAAACTATGCTTCTAACCACAGGTCGAGAGCTGTAGTTCCTACCACGTAAGTTTGCGACACTGTTTGCGAACGTTCGTTTGAACTATGGTTTCGGGAAACACCGAATCGTTGAACTATGCTGGTAACGGTGGAACTTGCGACCATAGTTGGCTAACGATGCTTTTGGGAAACGCGCCCCAGAATGAGCAGAGCTGGAATATAAACAAAGGAGAAGTTCAAATATAAGCGTTTTTGTTTTTGTCGCATTTTAATCACAGATTTATTCCCAGACTAACATTAGTGTTATTATTATTCATCACTTTACTACGGAAGCCCGATTCCACCACGGCATAAAAAAATGTAAAATGTAATTGTTACTTTTTATCTCACAATTCTGAGTTTATAACATGCAATTGTGAGTTTATATCACGCAGTTTTGACTTTATAACTCACAAATGCAAGTTTATATCTCATGATTCTACATTTATAACAGGCAATTGTGAGTTTATAGCTCACAGTTCTGAGAAAAAAAAAAAAAAAAAAAAAAAAAAAAAAAAAAAAAAAAAAAGTCAGAACTGTGAGATAAAAAGTCGCAGTTAACTAAAAATAACTTTTTTTATTCAGTGGTGGAAAAAAGATTTGATATGTTACTAATGTTACAACATATGAAAAATAGTCAGATGAAGAATTAGCAAATGTATGAATGTATCTATTATAGTATTTATTCATATATATTTTTTATATTTATATTTTCCATTTTCATTTTAATTACATTTTTAGTAATTTTGCTA
>NW_015540835.1:17641-34713 GCF_001515605.1 Sinocyclocheilus anshuiensis | reverse complement strand
ATATATATATATATTTCTAGTTAGCTTTAACTTTAACTCAGTTTTAGTAATTCTGTACTTCTTAAACTTTTTTTTTTGTTAGATGCCAAGGCAACATTTCAAATTATCTTTCTTTCTTTTTTTTTTATTTTTTAAATAAAACTTATTTTATTTCAGCTTTATGATAATTACCAAAACTATTTTTAAAAGCTTTACTTTAATCAACAATAACGGCACTAGTATGTGTTAGACACGTCAAACCTGTGTTCAGTATCTCAAATCTAACTTTATTGCTTTTAAGTGAGTGTATTTCTGCTTGGTTGCAGATTTATGTGTTTGGAGGCAAAAATGAAGAACAAGATTTTAATGACTTGAAAATAATGAAGTTAATAAACCCCTCAGAGAGACAGCCAGGTAAGTAACACTCCTGTCTGACTCCTACTGTAAATACCAGTCATCTGTATTCATTTCATCTGAGTCTGATCCGTGATTGTCGTACAGTAATGAAGGAGATTTTGTCTGAGTTTGGACTGCAGGGTGTCAGTAATAGGTGGGTGTGTTTCTCTGACTAAAACACGGCTTTCGTTACCAGTTTCACATGAAAGTAACGTTCTGTTATTCAAATCATTTCCGCTTGATCAGCTTCGCCCCGACAAAGATTCCCAACGTGAAATACGAGCTGAGTCAGTCTCCAGTGACCGTGAAGAGCTACAGGAGTGAAAACATTCAGGTGACTGACATCACACACCTCCATTACAAATGGCACACACACTCCAGTGCACTACATTGATCACAAGTGACAGTAAAGACATTTATCATGTTACAAATGAAACTTCAATTCATTAAATAATCCTGAAAAACAAAATGCGTCACGGTTTCCACAAAAATATGAAGCAGCACAACTGTTTTCAACATTGATAATAATCAGAAATGTTTCTTGAGCAGCAAATCAGCATCTTAGAATGATTTCTGAAGATCATGTGACACTGAAGACCAGCGCTGGGTGGATTACTGACTGATTACAGATTACATGTTGAAAATTGTAGTTAGTAATCTAGGTTACTCATTTTAGGTCATGCATTCTGAGTACTTGTTTTAAACTTACCATTAAATGTACCGCATTGTTGTAAGAAAATATAATCCATTTTTTTATATCAACATCATTAAATGCATTACATTACTCCAGGGTTTCCCAAACTGGGTGTTAGTGAAAGAATTGCAGTGGGTTTGATTGAGTTGATAAAAAGCTAATAATTAATTCAGGTTTGGCTGAAAAAAGGGGGATCCCTGCATTACATGAGCAAACATTAATAAGCATGAAAACAGCAATGACATGATTGCACGCCCAAAGTCTTCAAAGTTACGCAGTAATGAACATTTTAAAGAGAAAAAAGAAGAATTAGAATATTTTGCTGCCATTGTGTGAATAATATGTAATCCATAAAAATAACTGTAATCTGATTATGAGCATTTTAGAATTATTTTATTTTAATTATGAGTACTTAATTTTTGGAATCTGATTACGTAATCCATATCATGTCATCAGACTGGAGTAATTATCCTGAAAATTCAGCTTTGATCACAGGAATAAATTACAGTTTAACAGATATTCACATAGAAAGCAGTTATTTTTAATTATAATAATATTTCAGAATTTTACAGTATTTTTGATCAAATAAACGCAGCCTTGGTGAGCAGAAGAGACTTCTTTCAAAAACATTCTTAAAAAATCTTACCGACCCTAAACTTTGAACAGTGGAGATTTTAGCCTTAAAGATAAATCTTTATATGTAAGGCAATATATGATTTTGTAACCAATGCATCAAACTCATGTCGCTTTCATCCAGGCGAGCGTTCATAGAGATTTCAGTGCCGTTCGTGACGAGGCCATGAACATGATCCACAAAGCTTTTGCCATGTTAGATGAGGAATTCCAGAAACTAGACAGGTAGAGGTTATGCCTTATTGTTTATTTCACGTTAACTGTCTAAAAAGACATCTTATAAAGCAAAACTGAATCTGCTCTCATCTGAAACAGAGAAAAGGAAGCACTTGCGCGGGACACAGAGGCTCTACAGAATGAGCGCGACGCTCAGAACCAGCATCTGCTGAGACAGAAACAGGTGCTGCTGGTCAAACTCATGTCATTCGATTGATTTTCTTGGATGTGTTTGCTCTTGTTCTTCACAATGACTGAAGGAAGCTTGCGGTTGTGATTGGACAGGAACTTCAGGATATGCTGGAAAGACACAGGACTCAGAACGAGGCATGGCTGCGTGCGCGAGCAGACGAGAACGACAGGGAGAGGAAGGAGCTGTGTAAACTAAGGGTGTGTGACATTCACTTCAGACAAACTGCTGTCAGATGGAGACACCAGCTTGTTTTAGCAGTTTAATCTTTGAATAACTGTTTTCATACTGTAGCATTCATTGTCTGATTGTTGTCTGTAATTAGTGACAGAATTTTTTTGTTGTTGTTGCATGAACTATTCCTTTAAATAAAATCACATATATAAAATGACATATGACATGAATTTTTATATATATATATATATATATATTTATATAAATTCATGTCATATGTATATATATGAAATATATTAGTTTTTTTCTATTTTTACAACATGTGAAAAAATAGACTGTATTGCATGTCAGTGTTATATTATTTGCATACAATTATAATATTTATTAATATTTTGAGGTTTTATTTTTAGTTTTAATTTTAGTTAAAGTTTTTAGTTAGTCATTTTTAGTTTTTTTTTTTTTTTTTTCTATTTAGCCTTATTTTATTCCAGTTTTAATCATTTTAGTACTTCAGCTTTTTATTCAACTTATTATGTTTCAGTTAGTTGGCTGAAATAAGTTCAAAATTTTCATCTAATATTTTTATTTTATTTTTCATTGTATTATTGACCATATCAAATAAAAAGTAGATAAATTAATTTAAAAAATTATGTATTTATAGTATATATTTAATTACAGTATATATTTGTAATACCGGTAATATAGATTTTTTTAAATATTTTTAATTTTCATAATATAGGGCAATTTTATGAAACATACATTTTCTGTATATAATAATATATATGTTTTTTTTTTTTATATATATATATATTAATATATATAATTTCATATTTAATTTTTTTTTTTAGAAATACACTTTTTATCTGACATCTTAATAATCTAAAAAAAAGCCTTTCTACATGAGCTGTTCACACTGAGCTCATGTTTAAAACTCTGGCAAATGTTTCATTTTGTGCGTGGAGTGAGTGATGGCTGTTTAACATTTCAACATGCCGGTCCTTATTTATTGATTGGGTGTGAATCTTCCAGGAGGAGGTGCTCCAGGAGCAGGAGAGGCTGAAAGAGGAGCAGTGCAATATCCAAAAACGCAGTGAGCAGCTCCTGTCCATTATGCAGCAGTTCAAAGGCATGTGAAGACACTGTCTCCATGGCAACCGCAGAGGGAGACGGCGTTATTATTGATGCCACTCCCTTACTGAGAGACATTTGGGTTTGTCTGTCTGATGATGATTTGGTTATTCCACCGTGTGTGTGTGTGTGTGTGTGTGTGTGTGTGTGTGTGTGTGTGTGTGTGTGTGTGTTAATGAACGTCACAATGCATTAGATGACCTCATTGCCAGAGATACCTGTAGAGCACAGGATGATTTGTGACGCATGTGAAAAGATTTTTCTGAGACATGATGAAGTAAACCGAGGTTTACCACCAAAGACCCATGTCGTTTATTTTCATGTTTCTCCACAAGCTTGTGTTTTATATCAGTTGAGAGAAACTTGAGGCCCTCGGGTCACTAAATTGAACCTTGACCTGATATCAGTTATGAAAAAATGGTAGTCCAGGATTTATAACATAATAACATTAAACTTATTTTGCCTTTGTACAATTGCATTTAATCATTTAGCAGATGCTTTTATTTAAAGAAACTTACAAAAAACAGGTAAATTTAATTACAGAAAAAAATATATTTAAAATAATTAAAATCTGTAATGAATATTCATTACAAAAAATGAATATATATATATATACACACACACACACACAAACATTTACAGTAAGTCCCAAATATATATAATTTACATTTGTATTTTTTTATATTTATTTTTATATTTTTCATTATTCTAGAAATACACTTTTCTGACCTTACAGAGTGAAACATATATAAATATAAAATAAATATATAATATCAATATGCCCTTATACAGTGAATCCAATATATATATATATATATATATACATATATGTGTGTGTCTGTGTGTGTATACATATATGTGTGTGTGTGTGTGTGTGTGTGTGTGTGTGTGTATATATATACAATTTTATGAAAATTTATTGCATAATATATAATATGCAACCCTTATATAGTCAGTCCCAAATATAAATAATTAAATTGTTTATTGTTATTATTATTATTGTACAAATACACTATCTGATGTGGTCGTCTTCATATTCTTATTTCATGCTTTTTAAGATCTCTTACAAAAGCAAAAAATAAGAAAGCCAAAATCAGACATCCCTCTGTATTTAGCTTATAATTTACAATATCTGATTTTATGAAAATTTCCATAAAATCAACAAAAGTAAATCTTAATAATAAATCTTAAAATTTTCATAAACATCTTGATACGTAATATTTCAGGATAATAATATTCAATAATATTTACCTACTTCCAGTGAATTTTTCATCTTATTTAAATGCTATATAATATCATATATTCATGCTATATACAACAGACTGCGTAGGCTATTAGGGAATTCATAAACTCAATTGTAGCCCATCAAATTACAGACTTTATTGTGGGTTTTTGAGGGGGACAGTCATGTCTCCCAACTCGGGTCGCAGTGCTTGCGCATGCGCACACATCCTCGCCCAGCCGTGCCGAAAACAGCCGAAGAAAGCCGATGGGAAACGGTCGGCGGCGCACTATTTGGCAGGAAGGCTTCGCGCATAGCGCCAGCACAGTCCGGCTGCGGAGCACTATATGGCAGCGGGGAGGGGAGGGCGAGAGCTCGGCCGCATTCGGGGCCGCCTGCGCTCATCAAACGCTGCTCATTGAACACACAGTGAGGCAGAGCTGGAGTGGAAATATTTTTTATGCCGCAATATGCGTGAATTTCTAAAATAAACCCGGGGTAAGCGAGCATCCATGCCATAAATGCCACATTTATGTATTGCACTTGAATAAAAAAGCGAAATGCGACAGGATTGAGGTCAGAGCTGCAGTGGAGGGAGTGAAGGGGGTTTTGGGGCGAGCTGTGGGGACGCTTGATCCAGACGTTTCTGTTCAAAATGTGTTTCTTGTGCTTCCTTTGTTTCTGCTGCGGGATTGTAAATAAGAGCTTGAGCCAAAATGGCGGCCGGAGCCGTTGAGCTGCGTCGAGCTAGGAGCTATTGCGCTGCGTTTAGCCTCACGCTTTTATCATTTAACGCTCTTTTATGCCTTTATCTCCCTTTTGGGTGATTTGTATGCAGTCGTAGCATTTACAATATGACACCTGGCTGCGTTGGTGGTGATTATGTAGCCTTTAATGAAGAGAGCTAGCGAGATTGAGTCAGCTAGCCAGACAGATTTGAATGTTTCTAATGACAAATTGCGATTTTGTGTACACAAAACGTTCACTTATTGCTCTTTCTGCCTTATTTTGATCGTTAAACGGCTAAATACGGTCTTTCTGCAATGCAATGCTTTCTTTAGTCCTCCATGTAGCTGGTATCTCTGTAATGCCCATTTTTCCTTCAAAAAGGATGCTTTTGTACACATGCAAGCTGTTCATGTGTGTATATTTGGTCGTTTTCACTGTAACTAGACAACTTGCAGTGCTGCTTGTCATCTTGCCTGTTAATGGCATCCCTGAAACCCAATCTGGCCAACTGATCTCACTGCGTTGTTGAGGGTTCTGGCCAATTTGAAATGTAAGGTCTTGAATTCATTAGTCTCATCTGATGCTCAGTGATCAGGTTGCATTGAGAAAGTGCTGAATTTCCATGAGGAACAACACATGAATCATTCTGGGGGTTTTGTTTGGAAGGGGGCGGCGGTTCATTTGTATTTCATGACAGTCTGCTGAAGAGTTTTGTAGGGCACCTCTGGAGGATTAATTGATCAAATAGGCTTGTAAAGGAGAGATTACAGAAGAGAAACAGCCACTGCAGTGGGATTCATTTAAGCCTTTCTTTAGCTTCTGAGTTGCTCTCTTTTTGTGGACCAACCACTCCAAACAAAGCGAAACGTGATCATATCTATGCAAACATAATGTTTGTGTATGCATATGTAATTTTGTTTTACTGGTCACTTTACATAACCATGTTGTTCTGAAACTATCGTTTTCCTTTTGTATCCGTTCCTTGGTTTCACTTGGTTATGAATACTGTTCAATAACACCATTTTTCTGCATCATTGAGCTGTAAATTCCCTCGCGTTAATTGCGTTCAGCATGGTCAGATGCTGTCATTACAGCAGCCACTGGCTAACATATGATACAGCTCAGTACTTTTGCCTCTACAGCCAAAATATATTAGATTCACATACGCTGGAAAATGCATATACAGAATTGCTCCGTCATCCATGTGCAGGTTTTAAGGCAACACCATTGAGTTCAGTTATAGCAATGATTTCGGCAGCGTTGGCGATCCATTATCATGAGTGTAGGTTTATGTCAAATATAGTTTACTTCCAGGGGAACATCTAGGCCAGACCTGGGTCTAGTTTGATCGCAGAAAATAAGAAATTATACTTGCTTATAGAAAATATAGATTTTTTGCAATTTGACATGGTTTTCAGTGCGGTTAAACACAATTTCCCCCTAGATTTTAATTTGAAAACAAATAACATATAGAGTATTTGTGCATTACGATGGCATTTGTGTTGCATTTAATTGATGTTGCATTGCAGTAAATCAGTGTAATTCAGCAAAAATACTGTCATTTAGAGCAAGAACCACCATTGAAAATAATAACAAAAATATACTTGTGTGGATGCATTTGGAAGCAATTTTATCTTAATTATCTTTATGCAAAATTCTAGAATTCTTCTATGTTGGGGTGAAATGTGTCTTTGATGTTGTTTTTGTGAGATTCACCTAATTTTATGAAAAAGACCAGCAGAAAATGAAATGAGAGTTAGTTTGAAAGGTGCATGAGGGATATTTTATATATATTGAGGACAAATACTTGGGTCAAGTGATTAAAACTTTGGCATCATCTCGCCATCTTTATCTAAAAGTAACATGGCAGGATGCCTTAAAAAAGGAGGACTGACCTTGAGTTAATGTTCCTGTCTTGTTCGTTATTTTCGTGGCAGTTACAGACTGTAAAATTGAAAATGGAAGCAGTGTTATTTGAGTCCAGCTGTGTTGGAAAATAGCAATAAATGCATGCTCTGGTGTATTTTTATGCATTTTACACATTTTGGCTAACATTGCACTAGGTCGTGTTCATGTGCAATGGACTGTTTTATAAAACATGTTACGGTTTTGATTCAGTTGGACGGTCTGGTAGAATAAATTAGTTTGCCGGCTGACGTGGTGTAAGGAAGCCCCGAGCTCCCTGCGCTAGTAGCGTACTCCAGTTGTGTTGTATAACAGCGTCTGCTTGGCTTCCTGAATAATGCAAGTCTCATGTCATGGCTCATCTGCTCTGCTTTCTTTGGTGTTTTGGGATGTCGGATGGGATGTGCATCTTTTATTGAATGCCGATTTGCAAAGCATAAACCTTCACGTGGGGTTGAAATTTCACTGTTTACCATGTTTTTTACATTTCAGGATTCACCTTTTCTAGTTTTAAGTTATCGTCTGAAATATATTTCACTTTAAGGAGTAGTTCATCCAAAAATGAACATTCGGTCATTGTTTACTCTCCTTCATGTCGTTCCAAACCTGAATGACTTCCTTTGTTCTGTGGATCATAAAAGAAGATATTTTGAAAAATGTTGGCAACCAAATGGTTTCGGCTTCCATTGACTTGCATTACATGGATGAAGAATACATTGGGAACTAAAATGGCTTTTTACCAACATTCTTCGTTAAGTTTGTTCTCAACTACAAAGCGCTTTGAAAAACCACATGTAATTTGACTCTTGTGGCTCATTAACATGAAGGATCTTCAGTCTAATTGAATGGATAATTAAAGTGCGACTATTTGTGTCTTGTAAACGTTTAAGGCAAGACGCCACAGGTTAATAGAAATGGAAAATAAAAATTAACTCCCTACTTGCATTAAGAATTGCAAACAATTTTGTATTACAAGTTTTCTGAAATGTTATGTATAAATTTGCAAACAAGGCATTATACCTTATATTTGAATGAATCTGAACATTGCATAAAGCTAGGTTCAAAATTCTTGTTTGATTTTGTTGACTCAGAGTTTAAGGTTTTTACGGAGGGGATTTTAGATTTCTCTTTTCATCACTGCTTAAATCAGAAAATACTGTCAACAGCCAGATACATATACAATTTCACAATGTGTTAATAAAATGTTGTATAAATCAGTGTGAATGATATATGTGACCTTTTCAAATAGTTGTATCTCGGCCAAATATTGTTCTATCCTAACAAACCATACATCAATGGAACGCTTATTTATTCAGCTTTCAAATGTTGTATAAATCTCAATTTCGAAAAATTGCCCCTTATGACTGGATTTGTGGTCCAGGGTCACATGAACAAACAACTCTATAAAAACCTTCAGAATATAGATATGAATAAAACTCAATTTTGGTGTATGTAAGTGCTGCTGAAGTGGAGAAAGTGTGTTTTTGGATGTTTTTATCTCAAAATTGACCAGTGCATGAAAAATGCCTTAAAGGGACAGTTCACCTAAAAATGAAAATTGCTGTCATTTACTCACCTTCAAGTTATTCCAATGTAGACGTTTCTTTGTTTTTTTGAACATAAAGATGTTTTGAAGAACGTTAAGCCTCGTTCAGACTGTCAGCCCAAATACGATTTTGTGCATATCCGGATGGAATCTGATTTGAATAACTGACTGTCCACACAGTGTATTGCAACTGTTCATATCCGATTTGTGTGTCCATAAGCGCCCTTTCGTTTTACGGAGTGTGCGATGGTTTCTATGGCAATGCCGTTGCGTTGTTATGCCAATGCTAAAAACAACAATAACAGCAATACAATTAGCAATACAGATGTTGTCTTACATTACTTATTATTATTATTATGGATTTTGTCTTATGAGGCAGCGGCAGAAAGTTGGAATGAGCGTCTTTATTCCGTGCTGCCGTCTCTGCTGGTTTCAAAACTCAAAGAGGTGCGTATACTAGCAGTATATTGTCTTTTTCCGCTTGACAACACCAGCATGTTTCTGCAAAGACATTCATTGTTTTCTACAAAAACGTCTGACGTTTTTACGTTTTAGATGGCGTGAAATCGTTTTATGGAACGTGCGTTGGTTTCTATGGCAATTCCGTTGCGTTGTTATGCCAATGCTAAAAACAACAATAACAGCAATACAATTAGCAATACAGATGTTGTCTTACATTACTTATTATTATTATTATGGATTTTGTCTTATGAGGCAGCGGCAGAAAGTTGGAATGAGCGTCTTTATTCCGTGCTGCCGTCTCTGCTGGTTTCAAAACTCAAAGAGGTGCGTATACTAGCAGTATATTGTCTTTTTCCGCTTGACAACACCAGCATGTTTCTGCAAAGACATTCATTGTTTTCTACAAAAACGTCTGACGTTTTTACGTTTTAGATGGCGTGAAAAAGCTAGGCTAAATCCGATCTGAGCGGTATGACTGAATCAGATTTCCAGGAATGCGATTTGAAACCACATACGAATGTAGCTCGAAACGGATTTGCAAAAATCGGATTAACTTAATTTTTGATTAGTAATATGCATTTCTAAGAACTTCATTTGGACAACTTTAAAGATGATTTTCTCAATATTTAGATGTTTTTGCACCCTCAGGTTCCAGATTTTCAAATAGTTGTATCTCGGCCAAATATTGTTCTATCCTAACAAACCATACATCAATGGAACGCTTATTTATTCAGCTTTCAAATGTTGTATAAATCTCAATTTCGAAAAATTGCCCCTTATGACTGGATTTGTGGTCCAGGGTCACATGAACAAACAACTCTATAAAAACCTTCAGAATATAGATATGAATAAAACTCAATTTTGGTGTATGTAAGTGCTGCTGAAGTGGAGAAAGTGTGTTTTTGGATGTTTTTATCTCAAAATTGACCAGTGCATGAAAAATGCCTTAAAGGGACAGTTCACCTAAAAATGAAAATTGCTGTCATTTACTCACCTTCAAGTTATTCCAATGTAGACGTTTCTTTGTTTTTTTGAACATAAAGATGTTTTGAAGAACGTTAAGCCTCGTTCAGACTGTCAGCCCAAATCCGATTTTGTGCATATCCGGATGGAATCTGATTTGAATAACTGACTGTCCACACAGTGTATTGCAACTGTTCATATCCGATTTGTGTGTCCATAAGCGCCCTTTCGTTTTACGGAGTGTGCGATGGTTTCTATGGCAATGCCGTTGCGTTGTTATGCCAATGCTAAAAACAACAATAACAGCAATACAATTAGCAATACAGATGTTGTCTTACATTACTTATTATTATTATTATGGATTTTGTCTTATGAGGCAGCGGCAGAAAGTTGGAATGAGCGTCTTTATTCCGTGCTGCCGTCTCTGCTGGTTTCAAAACTCAAAGAGGTGCGTATACTAGCAGTATATTGTCTTTTTCCGCTTGACAACACCAGCATGTTTCTGCAAAGACATTCATTGTTTTCTACAAAAACGTCTGACGTTTTTACGTTTTAGATGGCGTGAAAAAGCTAGGCTAAATCCGATCTGAGCGGTATGACTGAATCAGATTTCCAGGAATGCGATTTGAAACCACATACGAATGTAGCTCGAAACGGATTTGCAAAAATCGGATTTCATGTAGTTTGTTGACTAAATATGATTGGATTTCAATCGGATTTGCACAAAAATCGGATTTGGGCTGACAGTCTGAACGAGGCTTTAGTAACCAAACAGTTGCTGGTCCCCAATGACTCCCATAGTATGGAAAAAAATACTGTTGAAGTCAATGGCTACCGGCAAATGTTTGGTTACCAACCTTCTTTTTTATGTGTGTGTTCAACATAAAGAAATGCATAGAGGTTTGGAACAACTTGAGGGTGAGTAAATGATGACACAATTAACATTTTTGGGTGAGCTATCCATTTAATGTCAACATAATCACATTTGAAATTTGACCCCATTTTCCATGTTTTTTTTATGTTTTAGGCTTTTATTTTCATGATAGTCAGAGTGTTATAATTAAATATTTCACTTAAGCTTCATGAAGTTGTTCTCCTGAGCTGTAAATCACATGTAATTTGGCTCATTAAGGTGGAGCTTCTTCACTCCCATTCAATTCAAATGTGTCCGTTTGCATTCCCAGAGCGTTTCCTAATCCTAAGCCGATGTTCTTGTATTTTTTAGGTTGCTGGAGCCCTTCTGAAGGAGGTCTGGATCAGTACTCATTCGCGCGGGCCCTGAGAGGCCGACCCGTCAGACGGGCATCGGGCGAGCACGTTACATGCCAGCGTTTTTGGTTTTATTTGGACTGCCCCCTTTAGGTTGAATCCCCTCTCCCCCGATACTCTTTCATTCATCAGAAAGAGTGAGTTTTGACCCTAGTGCGGCAGCCGGGCTGCTCCCCCACACACAGATGAATGAAGACCCCATTCGGGAAGAACGCGGCCCAGAGATCCAGAGCTGATGCAGGTCAGAGCGGCGCTTTGATTTCTGATGAGCCTTCTGGAGATCATCGTCTCTTTAATATTAACCGTGTTTGCTGTCTGTGTGATTGAAGGGCATGCTGGTGTCTCTGCAAATATGATGAAGAAAAAGAACTCTCATAAGTAAGTTTGTATTTGCTTGCGTTTTAGGGCTGAATGGGCAAATTCTAGTTATTGTTTTACATATTATATAAATATTTTTTAAATGTTTATAGCATTTATGAATGTAATAATTATTTTTCCTTTTCTTTTAGTGCTGAATGTGTGAATTATATTAATGTTTTTAAAATGCTAAACCCATTGATCATAAATACAATGGTGTATGTAAGTGCTGCTGAAGTGGAGAAAGTGTGTTTTTGGATGTTTTTATCTCAAAATTGACCAGTGCATGAAAAATGCCTTAAAGGGACAGTTCACCTAAAAATGAAAATTGCTGTCATTTACTCACCTTCAAGTTATTCCAATGTAGACGTTTCTTTGTTTTTTTGAACATAAAGATGTTTTGAAGAACGTTAAGCCTCGTTCAGACTGTCAGCCCAAATCCGATTTTGTGCATATCCGGATGGAATCTGATTTGAATAACTGACTGTCCACACAGTGTATTGCAACTGTTCATATCCGATTTGTGTGTCCATAAGCGCCCTTTCGTTTTACGGAGTGTGCGATGGTTTCTATGGCAATGCCGTTGCGTTGTTATGCCAATGCTAAAAACAACAATAACAGCAATACAATTAGCAATACAGATGTTGTCTTACATTACTTATTATTATTATTATGGATTTTGTCTTATGAGGCAGCGGCAGAAAGTTGGAATGAGCGTCTTTATTCCGTGCTGCCGTCTCTGCTGGTTTCAAAACTCAAAGAGGTGCGTATACTAGCAGTATATTGTCTTTTTCCGCTTGACAACACCAGCATGTTTCTGCAAAGACATTCATTGTTTTCTACAAAAACGTCTGACGTTTTTACGTTTTAGATGGCGTGAAAAAGCTAGGCTAAATCCGATCTGAGCGGTATGACTGAATCAGATTTCCAGGAATGCGATTTGAAACCACATACGAATGTAGCTCGAAACGGATTTGCAAAAATCGGATTTCATGTAGTTTGTTGACTAAATATGATTGGATTTCAATCGGATTTGCACAAAAATCGGATTTGGGCTGACAGTCTGAACGAGGCTTTAGTAACCAAACAGTTGCTGGTCCCCAATGACTCCCATAGTATGGAAAAAAATACTGTTGAAGTCAATGGCTACCGGCAAATGTTTGGTTACCAACCTTCTTTTTTATGTGTGTGTTCAACATAAAGAAATGCATAGAGGTTTGGAACAACTTGAGGGTGAGTAAATGATGACACAATTAACATTTTTGGGTGAGCTATCCATTTAATGTCAACATAATCACATTTGAAATTTGACCCCATTTTCCATGTTTTTTTTATGTTTTAGGATTTTATTTTCATGATAGTCAGAGTGTTATAATTAAATATTTCACTTAAGCTTCATGAAGTTGTTCTCCTGAGCTGTAAATCACATGTAATTTGGCTCATTAAGGTGGAGCTTCTTCACTCCCATTCAATTCAAATGTGTCCGTTTGCATTCCCAGAGCGTTTCCTAATCCTAAGCCGATGTTCTTGTATTTTTTAGGTTGCTGGAGCCCTTCTGAAGGAGGTCTGGATCAGTACTCATTCGCGCGGGCCCTGAGAGGCCGACCCGTCAGACGGGCATCGGGCGAGCACGTTACATGCCAGCGTTTTTGGTTTTATTTGGACTGCCCCCTTTAGGTTGAATCCCCTCTCCCCCGATACTCTTTCATTCATCAGAAAGAGTGAGTTTTGACCCTAGTGCGGCAGCCGGGCTGCTCCCCCACACACAGATGAATGAAGACCCCATTCGGGAAGAACGCGGCCCAGAGATCCAGAGCTGATGCAGGTCAGAGCGGCGCTTTGATTTCTGATGAGCCTTCTGGAGATCATCGTCTCTTTAATATTAACCGTGTTTGCTGTCTGTGTGATTGAAGGGCATGCTGGTGTCTCTGCAAATATGATGAAGAAAAAGAACTCTCATAAGTAAGTTTGTATTTGCTTGCGTTTTAGGGCTGAATGGGCAAATTCTAGTTATTGTTTTACATATTATATAAATATTTTTTAAATGTTTATAGCATTTATGAATGTAATAATTATTTTTCCTTTTCTTTTAGTGCTGAATGTGTGAATTATATTAATGTTTTTAAAATGCTAAACCCATTGATCATAAATACAATATTTATGTATTTAATAATTATAATTTGTGGAGTTAAATATTTTGTAAACATTTTTTGGCTTGTATTTTAGGGCTGAATGTGTGGATATTAATTTATTTATTATTATATCACATTGTTAATATTTTACAAATTTTATAAATATTTTATTGTTTAGTTCATATTGATTGTAATAAATATTTATGTATTTAATACTTATCATTATCAGAGTTAAATATTAGGTAAAGCATCATTTTTAATTGATCTGAGGCTGAATATATAAATATGAATTCTATCAAAGTTTTATATTGACTTTTTTAAAAATGTTTAGTTCATATTTTAAATTAAAAAATATAATTTTTTTTTTGTTTATCATTATCAGAGTTAAATATCAGGTGAAGTATATGTTTGTATTTGTGTAGTAGGATTGAACACTTGAATATGATAAATTACATTATATTATATTAATATTTTAAACATTTAATTCATATTGATCATAATAAATATTTATGTATTTAATAATCACTTTCAGAGGGAAATATTAGGTAAAGCGTTTTTTATTTGCTTGTGTTTTAAGGCTGAATGTATAAATGTGAATTATTACATTATATTTACATTTCTAAAATGTTTAGTGCTTATTGATCAAAATAAATAACATTTCTGAATTTAATACATTTCTATCAATATCATAGTTAAATATTAGTTGAAGTATATTTTTGTATTGTGTATTAGGATTGAACACTTGAATATGAATTTTATTATTACATTATAATATATCAATATTTTAATGTTTAGTTCATATCGATTGAAATAATTATTAGGTGAAAAAAATTTTATTTGCTTGTTTGAGGGCTGAATCTTTAAATATGTATTTAATTATTATATACCATTTTATAATTTTAATATTTTTAAAAAAGTTTAGCTCATATTGATCATAATAAATACATCATTTACGAGCACAGAACACTGTTTAGAGTCCCAGCCTCAGAGGAGACAACAGAGCAGTGGATTTATTGATTTATTTAAAACCCATGATTTCAGCACGATAATCATAACCAAAACAGATGTTTTTAGCAGGTACGAGCTGTGGGGGCGGGGAGCAGCAGCTCATTTGCATTTAAAGAAACAGGCCCGAAAAACAGCCTGTTTCTGCTTCCACTCAAAATAGGCATTTTCAAAATGATATAATAAATGATCTGTGGAGTATTTTGAGCTGAAACTTCACAGACACATTCTGGGGACACCAGAGACTTATATTACATATTGTAAAAAGGGGCATAATATGTCTCCTTTAAATGTTGCACTCATGTTGCTCAAATACAGTGCGTGCATACTTATTACGCAAGTTGATATTCTGATCATATTTTATTTCCAAGCACATTTTACCAATTCCAAACCACATCAATCTTAATAACTACTATTCATTTTGTCTTTAATCATTTATAAGTGATATATAATTTTCTATGAAGTATGGAAGTGAAAAACGCCTTATGCACAGATGTGCATAATTATTAGGCAGGTTTTCTTTTACAGATAAAATGAGCCAAAAAAGAGATTTAACTCGGACTGAAAAGTCAAAAATTATTAAATGGATGCAATACCAGAAATTGCAAAGTTAAGGCATGACCATTGAAGAGTAAAAATGCTCACTGGGTCAGAAAAAACTGCTGGAGAAGAAAAGACACATTAACTGCAAAAGAATTAAGGTGGGGAATTAGATGTGAAACCATCAGGAACCCTTTAGTCTCCAGTTCCACCATTTTCCAGAACGGCAACCTACCTGGAGTCTCCAGAAGTGCAAGGTGTCAGGTTCTCAGAGACTTCGGTTAGGTAAAGAATCCTAAAAAAATGACCCCTGCTTAATAAGAATAGCATGCTGAAGTGTTGTGAAATACATGAAGACTGATTTTTATAGGCTTTTATAGAGTGACTCTTGAAGGACCAGCAGCACATCCTCTTGTACCACTCTTTCAAGAATTTATCATCAGGAATCTGGCAGTAAATTCTGGAAGGTCCGTCTCGAAAAGACAGACTTTTCAGGATAGGAGATGGACTAAAAATGAGCTCCCTAACTATTATTGGTCCCAGATTTGCTGCCGTGGATGATGTTTCCGGTCCTGCCACTCACACTCGTGTTTTCCCGTGTGTCTTTCAGCCTCAACGCGCATCAGCGACGCTCACCTGGCCGACACCATGATCGGCAAAGCCGTGGAGCACATGTTCGAGACGGAGGACGGCACTAAGAACGAGTGGAGGGGAATGGTTCTGGCCCGGGCGCCCATCATGAACACGTGGTTCTACATCACGTACGAGAAAGACCCGGTGCTCTACATGTATCAGCTGCTCGATGACTATAAAGACGGAGATCTGAGGATCATGCCAGACTCTAGTGAGTGTCTTCCGTGATCGTGTTCAATCTGTGTGTTCGAATGCTCACTGCTCTTTACCTTTGACTAGTTGAAAATCTCAAGGCCAATATTGGTCTTGTTCAGCAAGGACGCATTATATTAATCAAAAGTGACAGTAAAGACATTTATAATGTTACAGGAGATTTCTATTTCAAATAAATTTAGCTCTTTTGAAATTTCTATTTATCAATGAATCGTGAAAAATAAAATGTATCACCGTTTCTACAAAAATATTGTGCAGCTGTGCAACTGTTTTCAACGTTGATAATAATCAGAAATGTTTCTTGAGCAGCAAATCAGCATATTATACTGATTTCTGAAGATCATGTGACACTGAAGACTGGAGTAATGATGCTGAAAATTCAGCTTTGATCATAGAAATAAATTACATTTTAACAGATATTCACATAGAAAACAGTTATTTCAAATTTTAATATTTCACAATTTTACAGTTTTTACTGTAATATTGTGTTTTTATTTTTGATCAAATAAATATAGACTTGGTGAGCAGAAGAGACATTCAAAAACGTCTCATCAAAAAAGTCTTACCAACCCCAAACTTTTATGTGCACAAATTTTTGTAGTAATACTGTACTTAAACAAAATAAAATACATATATGTGTGTGTGTGTGTATGTGTATGTGTATGTGTGTGTGTGTGTGTGTGTGT
>NW_015540835.1:16239-17631 GCF_001515605.1 Sinocyclocheilus anshuiensis | reverse complement strand
GCGTACCGAACCGAAAGACCCGTACCGAAACGGTTCGGTACGAATACGTGTACCGTTACACCCCTAATATATATATAATAGATATACTTTATTTCGAGAGAAACTCAGAATTGCAAGATAGTAACTATATTTTCTCAAGTTCTGTTGTTTTATTTTGTTTTTCACCACGGAATAAAAATTTAAAAAGTTTATATTTATAACTTTTTTCAGAATTGCAAGAAAATACAGTTCGAATTGTGGAATTAAAAGTCAATTACCATCCCTTGCCAGAAACAAACTTCCATAACATTTAACAGAATTCACAAAATCAATGTAAAAAAAAAAAAAAAAAACATTTGAAAACTGAAATGACTAATTGGCAAAGTTTTTGGTAGATTTTTTTTTCTGAAATGAAAATGCGATTACATTTTATTACACAATTTTCTGTGTTTTTTGGGATGTGTAATAATGTACCATATTCGAGTCGTTTTTATCATTCAAAGAGTCATTGCTATTTTTACTAATAATGGTTCCTGTGTGGTTCAGACGACTCGCCCCCAGCAGAGCGTGAGCCCGGAGAGGTAGTGGACAGCCTCGTGGGGAAGCAGGTGGAATACGCCAAAGAGGACGGCTCTAAACGAACTGGCATGGTTATCCATCAGGTGGAGGCCAAGCCCTCCGTCTACTTCATCAAGTTTGATGACGACTTTCACATTTACGTCTATGACCTGGTGAAAACCTCGTAAAGCGGCGACACGGGACGAGGAGAGGGGGAGGAGTTTCACGTAAACCATGTGATCCACACAGACTTTTTTTTTGCCAAAAGTTCTCTCTGAACATTTCTCATAACATCTTTTGGAAATGGAACGCTGGATATTTCGGTGGATTACCGCTAGTGTCTCTTATCGCTGTAGGATGAACGGACATCCCCCCCCCCCCGACATACATGTAGCTAGTAGGTTCGTCTCGAGCATTTCCCATTCCTGTTGGTTGTCGCGAAGACGTTCATCGGGAAAATCCCATCTGGCTGTTCTGGGACGTTAAAGTGTTCATCTGTTGGACTGTTACAGCTCCGTCTTGGGTTGAAATTCAAGCTAGCGGTTTGCGCCGATCCTGAGGAAACGGTGAAAATGAAACGCGGCGGTCCGTGAAGGATGGGGAGCGTTCGGGACGTCCTAAACCTCGTAAAAGTGCCAGGAGGTGGAGGGCGGGAGAAAATGTCTGTAAATAAGACATCGTTCTGTCCTTGATGTCTTTGAGTCTGTTGCCAGATGTTTCTTGTTTTATCCCTCCGTCTTCTGGTTCTCGCCGGAATTGCGCACACGAGCTCCGCTGTCAATCAAATGTAGGCATTTGTGGCGTGAAACCCCACCGTCTTGTTTTTATGTATTTTGTTTTCTACTTTTTATTTTA
>NW_015540835.1:0-16059 GCF_001515605.1 Sinocyclocheilus anshuiensis | reverse complement strand
ATGTCATCACCACAAGTAAACGCTAATGCAGCTTTTATTATCTTAAGCACTAAATTTAGAGACTTGTTTTGCTCCCGTTTGTTTTCAATGAATTGCTACATCTTTGAAACAAAACAAACATTTTTGGGGAAAATTGATTTAACGTTTGTCTAATGTTGATATAACGTTCATTTCACTTAATTTACTTAATGGGCTTCATAACATATACAAAATGCCCACTAATTGTATCATATTGCAGAGTGAGAACATCTTGGGTTATTGTTGTTATGGTGTAGATTAATGGGTTTATTGTGTCTTAGCACATGATTTTGGCTCTTTAGCACTAAAAATCATATGGTTACGCAATTCCCCCGAAGTATTTAGAGATGTTACACAAAACTAATTGCACAAAGTGTTTAATCCCGTACCGGTTAGAAAATGCTGATGCAATAACGAAGAAAGTATTCAGGAATTTCTTTGCACCCCGTGACATTAGCGTTGTTTTTCTTTCATCAGCCTTGGAGAGATTTCTCTGACGCTTTGCCTCTCTGCGAGCATAAACGTCTGTGCCTCGATAATGACTCCAGTATGTTTTTTTACGTGTGTGTTTTGTCTGAAGGTTTGAGTGTTCCCATTAGACTCGTGTGAAATGACACGAAGGCCCCCTCCGAGGAATGTTACGGTCGCAGCTACACGTGTTTTGCATTATTTCAGCGTTTTGTGCTGCTTTCGGTTACAGTGTTCCCGTTTTCACACTTACATGAAGAGTTTCTCTTGTTCCGAAGCCGCTGTCGACTGCATTCGATGCACAACACTAGAAGAGTGCCATGAAGAAATGCACAGGTCAGATTTCACTCCAAAATCACGTGAACATTTTTTAAATTTTATTTTCATTTATTATGCATTTTATATATATATGCATTTATTTTCATGACATTTAAGCACATTCATTCAAATTCTCATTACCTAATGCAAAAACACCTTTACTGTAATACATTAGTGTAATGCAACATGTAATACTGTAATAATCCTGTCCAGGCACACTGATTTACACCGCATTAATCTAAATCTTTTTATGATGTATTAATACTTTAAACTTTTTTTTATTTGTTTTTTTTTGGATATTGCAGTGCTGAGAATATGGGGTTTAAACATGTTAATTGATTCATAAATTGCAAAAAATGTCTAATATTATGTGGTAATTGTCATAAAAGTTATATTTACATATATATATAAACATATGTGTGTGTATGTGTACATATATATATTACATTTTCATGACAATTAGATGTTTTGACATTTGCATTGTTAATTGTTATGAAAATGTAAAGTTAAAATATTTTAAATTATATATTCACATTTTTTTTTTTACTTTTAAATGACACTTACCATACAATTTTACACACAATATTTAGCCATTTTGGCATTTTCATAAATTTTGTATATGTTTTGTATTTCATTAATATATATATAATATATATATTATGTATTTAATAAATATGGAATATATAATGCATATAAATTTTTTAGCCCATCTGACATTTTCATATGTGTTAATTGCCATGAAAAATGTAAATATTTTTGTAATCTCTAATATTTGTAGCCTTTTTTTTTGTTTGTTTTTTTTACATTTTCCTGACAATTAACATATATATGAATGGTCTATATATTCCATGTAGTCTTTATGCAATATATACATATACATTTGTATACATTTATTTTTCTTCTCGTGATTTTTGGGGTGAAATGTGACCTGGATATTTCCTGATGCTTTTCAAAAGTTTCAAGATATTCGTGATTCTCCATGTTTTGCCCTTGAAACCTTTTAGCAGGCGACCTGCTCTGCCTACCAAATAAAGCAGCAGCCCGACCGCAGAGGTCAAGCTTCGTCCCGGGAGCGTCGATCTACTTTCCAAACGAGAGCTAGGTGACTTTTGCGAGGCGTCGCTTGAGTCGTGTCTTATCGAATGGACAGCGGACGTGTCGATATGCAAACGGATCCCCTCCGAAAGACATGCTCATGGGATTGGCCTTTTACATGTACCTACTGTAGTATTGTACTGTGTTTTGATGTCAGGTCGACGTGGGAAATTTCAAAAAGATTAAAAAACGACGAAAACTAGATCGTTCTTTTTGCATGATACGAGTAGAGTTGTTACCGTACGTTAGTGTGATGCATGTGTACCTGTCTTTTGATTTCGGCTATTCGTTCCCTAAATGAAAGTTTGTTTATTGTGTTGCTAATTGTGGCGTTTCTGTTCTGGTTTTTGAATCCATTTCTAAGTAAACACAAAAGTTAAACTAAGTATTTTCTTTTCTGCTGTGCTCTGTAAGAACAAACGCACTGGTGTTGTGTGGCATGCCAATCCAAGGCAAGAAACCAGTGTTAAAAACAGCATTTGAGGGATCATATCCTTTTGACACAGTTCTGCTACAGGACAAACTTACTATGTTTCTATGAAGAGTGCCATATTTAATGAAGAAACAGGCCTTACGCTACGAAATCGGGACGAATCGCATACAAATCTTTATGTAAAGCAGGCTAATGTGTGCGTGTATTGAATATCGCATATCTAATTCAAGCGTGTAGATCTAGAATTAGAGCAAACGCACACTTTAAACTGCATGGAGAGAATTGAACGTATGGTCCCTTTAAGATGCTGTTGCTCTTTACTTTGTATAAAAAAAAAGAAAAGATCGACAAAAATGCAGTGCAATTTGATGATTGTTGCAGATACATGTATAGCTCAAATTTCATGTTCTTTCACGTTTAGGTAAATGGCTTCTATTGGACCGAATCTGTTTTTTTTGTTTGTTTTTTTTAACATGTAGATAGTTCATTTTGTTTTCATTTAAGTATAAACACATTTTAAAACCTGTTACTTAATTCATTAAGTAATTTTTATAATTATTATGTAAGTCTATCCTTATAAGATTAAAAAAAAGTTAATGTGAATGTGTGTCTGAATCTTTATCCGAATGACTGCCTCCTTATGCCATGAAATTTAAAAAAAAAAAATTGGGAAAATTGTAGGAAAAAATTAGAAATGTCCGAAAAAATTATATATGTAAGCGTGAATATTTATTTTTGAGAAATTATATTAATTTTTTTAGAATATTAAAGTGTATTAATATCAGAAAAAAAATTCACGTTTTTATATATATATATATATATATATAAAGCGTGAATTTTTATTTTTTAGAAATTATTATATGAATATTTGAGTTTGGACTAATTAATAATTAACATTACCCGAGATTATCGTTAATTATCGTTGAATTCGTTCACTTCAGTTTCTAAGGGCTGCTTCATTTCTGTTTACCTTAATTTATATTAGGGTAATTAGAACTTAATCATTAAAACTGAACTTTTTCAGTAATGAGGTTGATTACGAATTGTACAGCGGCTCTGGCTACGGCGTACCCTTATCTAATGAATATTAATTACGTAGCTTCTCGTTGCTCGGCAACCTTCCCTGAGCGTCTACTGCTTATCTAATTTATATTCATGAGTTAAACCATCTGTGACCAGCGTCTGCTTTCCAACGCAGCTGTCAGCAAATCAGTAGTCGAACGTCACGGTGCGTCATTAATATTCATGAGCAGGAAGCGATTTGTAAACACGCGTCTCCGCGAGCAAAGCTGTCACAAGACCCGCCAGAGTGCGCAGCAGAGGTGTTTCCCCACACTTTTCAAGACTTTCACAGTAAGTTAGGCACTTCATCCAGGTGCACAGACACTCCTGAGCGCACAGGTGAGATCTCCAGCGATGGTCGAGGTGTTTTCAGGCCGGACTCTGGTGAATAAAGAAGGAGATCTGGTGGATCCAGAGCAAGCTCTCCGGAATAAAGTGGTCGGTCTGTATTTCTCGGCTGGATGGTGTCCTCCGTGTCGAGACTTCACCCCGCTGCTGTGTGATTTCTACACCGAGCTGGTGGAGGAGCGCGAGCCTCCTGCACAGTTTGAGATCGTCTTCATATCCTCGGATAAATCCGCAGAAGACATGGTGGAGTATTATCATGACATGCACGGGGACTGGCTGGCGCTGCCCTGGACGGATCTCTACAAACAGTGAGTTGCATTGCGTTTGGATGCATGCATGAGTTATTGTGCATCTGCCGCAGCAACCTTTCGTTACAGCTTTCAGTCTGTCCCTGATAAGAGGTTTAATGCACACACACACACACACTTGGAGGATTATGTTATAAATAGACAGTCTGTAGTTTCACTAATCAGGGAATTTTAAAAATGTGATTTTCAAGCCTGGAAATTTCTATTGCATATAAAATATATAGCTCTAATTATGCTCAAGTCTAAAATATGTTATGCGTTTCTCTGTAAAATTATTTTGTAATTATTTATACAATTTAATCTGACCTAGTTATTGAAATTCATTGAGCAAAAGGTGTTAAACTCCATCTAAATGTGTGCTGAATCTTCAATAATTATTTTGCATGCAGCTTTTATGATTTCATATTTAATTGAAAGTCTACATAGTATTTGCTGATCAATCTATCCATCTATAGAGATATATAAAAGTTGCTATTATTACTTCATTGTAAAATCAGTAAGTATAAATAAAAAATATTATATTGTTATTCTGTTTTGAAAAATAGCATTGAAAATATAGTTTTATTATTTTTGCATTTGCATTATGTATTTTAAATTGGCAACAATTTCTGTTCGGTCAAAATGATGATTCCTTTGATTGCCTTTTTTGTATTTAGCTTTTTTTGTACTGCATTTACATTTTTATTGCATTATACATTTTAAATGTAAAATATACATAAATTATATATATATCAATTGCAATTTTATATATTTATATTTACCAATATAAATATAAAATATTTATTTTTGGAAAAACAGCATGGAAACCGAGTGGTTTAGGGGGTTTTATCCTGATTTAAGTGGTCAAATGATCGTGATCCCGACTGGTGGGTTGCCTACTCTTCAGTCTAGCTAGCTGCTATTGAGCTGCGAGTTTAACGCATTCCATATGACTCTCACTACAATTTAATTCATTGTTTTATTATTATTAATGCATTCGTGTGAATCTATTATTTTATATGATTGACGTTTAAGGAAGATTCATCCCGATTAAAGCCGTCAAATTGCCGTGATCCCGACTGGTGGGTTACTGACGCTTCGCTGGCCGCTCATCCAGCCAGTCACTGTTAAACTTAAAGATTAACGCGTTCTCTACCACTCCCGTTGCAAGAAAATAAATTATTTTATTATTATGTATAGGCTATATTCATATGAATCTATCATTTTATATGATATACGTTTTAGGGAGGTTTATCCCGATTAAAGTGGTCAAATAACTGTTATCCCGACTGGTGGGTTACTGACACTTTAGTCATTTCATATTATATAGTGGGGGTTCAATCTTCAACTGGCTGGCAGCTGCCACCAACCACTGGCAGGTCACGTGACCTGTCAGTGGCGGCTCCTGCCAGCCAGTTGAAGATTGAACCCCTACTGTGGAAACCTTAAATATTTATTTTGATAAAAATAAGTGTATGTATACTAATATATATATATATATATAGCAGTTTATTGCTATATATTGTAATATCGGTCAATATAAATAAAATTATTTTATTGTTAATAATTTTGAAAAACAGCATGAATACATGGCTTTATTATTTTTAGCTAGAATTTTTTTTATTTCGTTTTTTTGTACTGTATTTTACTATATATATATTATTGAATTTCACACTTTAAATCAGCAGCTATTTCTGTTTTGTCAAAACAATGGTTCCTTTGATTTCATTTATTATTTTTAGGAAGTTTTTTTTATTTTTTTACTGTATTTTGCTATTTATATTATTTTTTACTATTTATTGCATTGAACATTTTAAATTGCCAACAATTTCAGTTTGGTTTGATTTCCTTTATTATTTTCAGCTAGATTTGTTGTTTGTACTGTATTTTACTATTTAGTTTTATTGCATTATACCTTTTAAAATTACAACAACTTCCGTTTGGTCAAAATGATGTGGATTTGAAATAACTCACATTCAAAGCTGTTTCAGAAAGAAGAAGAAATATATGATGTTATATTGTATGAAGTGTGTATGTAAACTAGCTACAAAGCGTAACTCTGTTGTGGGTTGCGTGGCCTGAGGTTCATGTGTTTGTGATGTTGACGTGTTTTCTGCTGTTTTCCAGCGAACTGAAGAAGAGATACAACATCACAGCCGTACCGAAGCTGGTCATTGTGAAGGAGAGCGGTCAGGTGATCACAGACAAAGGCCGAAAGCAGATCCGGGAGCAGGGTCTGGCGTGTTTCCGGAGCTGGCTGGAGGTGGCCGAGATCTTCCAGAACTTTAAAGGCTGAGAATCAAGCGGAGAAGGGCTGCTGAAACCAACGCTTTACCTGCAGAAAAGAGCCAGAACATTCTTATGCAATCGTGTGCAAGAGCTTTAAACATGTCTTTTCAGGTCAACAACCCACACGACTAGTCAAAAGTTACTTTACTATTATTCTTAAATAATGTGGCAGTGAGTAGATGTGTCCAAACTTTTGACTGGTAGTGTATTTAAAGGAATAGTTCACCAAAAAATGAACATTTGCTGAAAATGTGCTCAGGCCATCCAAGATTAGGATGAGTTTGTTTTTTCATCAGACTGCTTTTGTGCTGCAGGGTCACATATTATACTCAGCTGTTTTGGCTTTTAAACTGTGCTTGATCAGTGCAGATCTCTCTCCTGATTCAGAGCACTGGAGGAAGCGTTATTATATAGATTTCTCTAAATCTGATGAAGAAACAAACTCATCCTAATCTCGGATGGCCTGAGGGCGAGTGAATGTTCAGCAGGTTTTCAAAATGCTTTTGCTACTTCTTTATTTTTTTGTACAGCTGCTTTTGTAAGAATCTATTTATATGAATCTGCTCTCGTTGATAGATGAATCTATGCATATTCTCTCATTCTTCTTTTTGAAGAACAGCAGATGTTTACTGGTTCTGTTGTTACGGTGCATTAGAATGCTTCCTATTCCTCTGTGTCTCATTAAAACTCCCAGATCGTCCTTCGAGAGTGTTTTTCCACAGCGCGGATCTGTTGAGCTTTCAGTTGCTAAACACACGCTGAACCTATTCCTTCAGTTTGTCAACACCATCGTGACTAATGAGGGAATATTGTGCAGAGATTATGACTGCTCATATCTCAACTACACTACAACTATACCTGACTAAGCAAAGCATTTGAATTAAGACACAATATTAAGATGAGACTAAGTGCTATTTAAAGTAATACAACTATTAATATAGCGGATAATAATGAATTACACCTGTGTTTAATGTACTTAGAGCACCCAGCTAATAAGACCAGGAAATATTTATGAGGTGCCCCATTAAAATTGGATTTTATTACCTTTTTTGATTAATTTTATTTTATTATTTAATTACGTTTTTTTTTTTTATACTATAAAGCAGTACTCTTTATTAGGACATATTAAAGAAGCTGCTGTTTCACACCACTTAATCATTTCTCTAAATATGATTTCTGTGGTCACACATTATTTGTATGCCTACATACTATTAAGAAATATTATGAATAATAAATCATGACCTTTTGACTCATTTCACTGTGACAGTGACACAAACATCATGATATTTTGACAATATCAGTTATAGTTACTAAAAACAACTTTTTCAATCAATTAAAAAAGTTTGGAAAAATCATTAAAACAGTATTTTAATTAGAAGTATTGCGTAAAATTTTATGCAATATTTAAATTATGGTTAAAATGATTATCAGAATTAATACAAATTTTAATGCAATAGTGAAATATTTTAATTATAAAAACAATAGTGTAATTATCAGAATTATTACAAATTTTAATTCATTATTTGTCTTTGAATTAGAATTCATTCAAATTTTAATGAAATATTTAAATTAATATTAAAACACTAATTTGTTATCAGAAGTAATACATATTTTAATTAAATAGATTTAAATACTTAAATTATTATTAATAAAAAAATATTTCAAAGAATTTAATATTTATTAGCATCAATACAATTTTTAATTCAATATTTAAATAATTAGAATAATAGTTGTATATTTATCAGAATTAATACAATATTTAAATTATTATTGAAATAAGGATTTATTAGAATTAATGTTGTCATTTGGCCTGTGAACATTAATATTTAAATGATTAAAATACTTATATTTATTAGAATCAATACAAATTTTAATGCAATATTTATTTAAAATGTATTTATTATTAAAATAATAATTTCATATATTTATCAGAATTAATGTTTTGTCATTTGTGCTGTGAACATTAATATTTTAATTATTATTCAAATATTTATCAGAGGTAATGTTTTGTCGTTTGTCCTGCATTGAGCTGTCCATTGCACTTTATCTCTTTCTTTCTGTGCGTCTCTTGAGTTCATTGGTTCTGCAGGAGAAACAAAGGGCAAATGAGAACTTGCTTCAATAAAATATCAGGTGTTTTCAAATTAAATATGTTTATTGAATCACAAATGTCACCTACTGCCACATCCCTCGGACCCACACGAATCATGTCTCAGTTTAATGTGCTCTCGTGGACAGGTTTCTGGGAGAGTATTAGTTAAGATTTTATGACAGAAACTGGCCTCAGTGTGAGAGAAACACACCCTGATCATAAAAACGGAGCTGATAAGAGGGTCTAAAGGACTCGACAAAAACCCAGTCCAGTCTGAAACTCCCACCATGAGGAGCTGGACACTCTGCGCTCTGCTGCTTCTGGGGTTCAGAGGCGCTTCTGCTTCATCCGTGGGTGAGTTATTATACATGCTTTCTTTACAGGAAGTGTCTATTCTATATTAAAAGGGTTGATAATATTGATAATAATTCTAATAGACATCCCTGTTGCCTTTTGCAATTAATGCACTGCAATTCAGAAGTTTGGACACACATTCTTTCTTAATTATGGCATAGAGAAACAGTTAAAGAACTACAGTTTACTGTAAAGTAATGCATTTGATCAGTTTTCAAATCATTTTATTTGAATAGCCTTACTGTTCTGTGACAACCTATAAACACTTGTCAAAGCCACACGTTTCACAATTCGAGGATGATATGTGAATTCCCCGAAAGGCCAGCAGGGAAGTGAAACCAAGTTCATTAAATTCATTTACAATATGCACACATTTATTTTAAATCTTATGCCTAACGTGCTGAAAATGGATCTGATTGAGCTGTTTGCATCCTTTTAATATTACTTTTTATTTTTTTTATTATTGTTTTCAGTATTTAAATACTTTAATTATTAAAATAATAGTTTTGTTTTCAAAAAAAAATAAAATCAACTTTATTGTCAAGCACAGAACAAATATTTTAATATTTTAATATTACAATTATACTTTTTTACAAAATAAAATCAACTTTATTGTAAAATACAAAACAAATATTTCAATATTTAAATTATAGTTAAATTAATAATTTGTTTAAAAACATTGTCAAATACAGAAAAAATATTTAAGTATTTACGTTATTACTATTATATTAATATTTATTTATTATTATAATATAATATTTAAAAAAATAAAGTCAGCTTTATTGTCAAATACAGAACAAATATTTCAATATTTAAATTATTGTTAAATCAATCATTTGTTAAAAAACATTGTCAAATACAGAAAAAATATTTAAGTATTTACATTATTACTATTATATTAATATTTATTATTATATCATATTTAAAAAAAATAAAATCAACTTTATTGTCAAATACAGAACAAATATTTTAATGTTTAAATTATTAAAATAATAGTTTTTTAAAAATCTACTTTGTCAAATACAGAATATTTAAACATTTAAATTATAATTAAAATATTATGTTTTAAAAACTAAAATCAGCTTTGTTAAATAAAGAACAAATATTTCAATATTTCAATAATTATTAAAATAATAAAAATGTCTTTTAAAAAAGAAAATCAAATTTATTGTCAAATACAGAACAAATATTTTAATGTTTAAATTATTAGCATAATTAAATAAACTACTTTATTGTCAAATACAGAGCAAATATTTTAACATTTAAATTATTATTAAAATAATACAAATGTGTTTAAAAAAATAAAATCAACTTTGTCAAAAACAGAAAAAATATTTTAATTATTATTAAAATAATAATAATTTGTTTAAAAAAAACTAAAAACAACTTTACAGTCGAACACAGGGCAAATATTTACATATTTAAATGATTATTAATATAATAATGCATTTAAGTAGAGGCTTCTAAAAACTAAAAACATTCCGATGTGTCCAAACGCTGGAGATAATAATGAGTTGTTTCTGTCTTTTGTCAGGCCCCCGGTGCACAGAGCCCAGGGATGAAGGCAAAGGGAAGGAAAAGCTGTTGAAGTATTTCTATGATCCGCGGTCGCAGGGCTGCGTCCCGTTCTTCTATAAAGGAGAAGGTGGCAGCAGCAACCGCTTCAGCAGCGATAGAGCCTGTGTGAAAGCATGCTCGCCCAAAGCTCACGAGATCTACCCGGATGACGGTAAAACAATCAACAAGTATTTGATGATTTGACACGAGTGAAGTGAGGTTTAATTTTTCATGCTCTTTCCCTCGTGTCCGTCAGATAAGGTCTGCTCTCTGCCAAAGGACGAAGGCGCCTGCTTCGCTGCCATTCCGATGTATTATTACGACACTGAAGAGAAGATGTGCCTTATGTTCTTGTACAGAGGCTGCAATGGAAACGCCAACCGTTTTGATTCTCGAGAGGATTGTCACAATATGTGTGCTGGTCAGTTCAGCTCTCATTTCGCCATCAGCACCTGTCCTGTTTTATGGAAAGAAGTATAGATGAAATGTTAAAACGGCTTGCCATACCTGTTTAGACAAGTCACACACTCTCAGGAAAAAAGGTACAATGCTGTCACTGTTGCGGTATCCTAAGGTACAAAAGCTATATTAGTACCTAAATGTAACGCTCCAGTGACAGTTTCTGTACCTTTTTTTCTGAGAGTGCAGATGAGTTAATAATCAAACCCTCAGTTTCACTGGAAGTTTATTCGTTTTTTAGTTAGTGTCTTTACAACTGTTTAAACTTCAGGTATATAAATAGGTTGTTTTGTTTTTTTTTGAAGATGGCAAACAATTGGAGGTTATAAGTTATGAGTTAATAACTGATCTTGTTCTGTAAGTTCCCACGTCTTTGACCAGTTCTTCCACTTCGACTGATGCCAGTTACTTCAAAATGCTGGGTTGTTTCAACCCTTCTTTGGGTCAAATATGGACTAACCCAATTTTTTGGGTTAAAAATTTAAAAATTTAACTCAACAGTTGGGTTAGTACATGTTTGACCCAAAGTTGGGTTGAAACAACCCAGCATTTTTTAGAAGTGAGATAAAGCCTCATTTTAAATGTTAAATAAACACAGAGAAGAAGAGGATGTCCTAAACATTACTGCTATAAAAAAAGGCAGTAAATTGGGACTTTTGAGTCAACTAATTGTGAAAATAATGACTTAGAGTAGGCTATCTATAAGGAACTTTAGGATATTATACGGTTCAAATTATTTATATATATATATTTTTTTTTTTTTTTAAACATTAAATTGATCAAAAGTGATAGTAGACACATTTATAATGTTACAAAAGATTCTATTTCAAATAAATGCTGTTCTTTTGAACTTTCTACTCATCAAAGAATCCTGAAAAATAAAATGTGACCCTGGACCACAAATCCAGTCATAAGGGTCAATTTTTCGAAATTGAGATTTATACATGATCTGAAAGCTGAATAAATAATATTTCCATTGATGTATGGTTTGTTAGGATAGGACAATATTTGGTCGAGATACAACTATTTGAAAATCTGGAATCTGAGGGTGCAAAAAAATCCAAATATTGAGAAAATCATCTTTAAAGTTGTTCAGATGAAGTTCTTAGCAATGCATATTACTAATCAAAAATTAAGTTTTGGTATATTTACGGTAAGAAATTTACTAAATATCTTCATGGAACATGATCTTTACTTAATATCCTAATGATTTTTGCCATAAAAGAAAAATCTATCATTTTGACCCATACAATGTATTGTTGGCTATTGCTACAAATATACCCCAGCGACTGCTTTTGTGCTCCAGAGTCACAAATGTATCAGTCCACACAAACATCAATTGTTTTCAACACTGATAATAATCAGAAATGTTTCTTGAGCAGCAAATCAGCATATTAGAATGAATTCTGAAGATCATGTGACACTGATTTGAACATTTGAACATAGATTCACATAGAAAACAGCTGTTTTAAATGGTGAAAACATCAGATGATTTCTTTTGGGTTTTTCATCATTTCCTGACATGTTGAGCAAGCTTCAGTGATGGAGTGTGTGTTCATCTGTTGTCCACTAGAGGTCAGTCGGTGTGTTCTTCTGACTGTCCTGAACTCACTGACTGTATAATGGTTTTTCACAGCACGATCCGGACGGCTGCTGGGAGCTGAGGACCTGCCAAACCCTGATGAGAAGCCTGTTGATGCAGGTACATTTTAAATATTTTTTATATTTTAATTGTTGCCACTATTGTGGTTTGGCATAAAAGTTCTGCTGATGCTTTAATAATGGCACGTTTCATCATTCATTGCATCAGTGCATTAAAAAAGCCTTTTTTCAAGAGTCCATTAACATGCACTCTAAAAAATGCTGGGTTAAATACAACCCAGTGCTGGGTGAAATATGGATAAACCCAGCAATTGGGTTGTTTTGACCCAGTGGTTGGGTTACTGCACAGAAGGTTGGGTTAAACATTTAACCCAACCGCTGGGTCAAAGCAACCCAATTGCTGGGTTTATCCATATTTCACCCAGCACTGGGTTGTATTTAACCCAGCATTTTCAGAGTGTTTTGATCATGTATATTTCCTCTCTCAGGGCTGATTGTGGGTGTTTTGGGTGGGATTGTGTTCGCTGGTGCTGTCATTTCTGCAATCGTGGTGTTTGTGCTCCAAAAGTAAGTATCACGTGATGTGAAGAAGTGCTGACAGCAAAATGCCCATTTACAGTCATTTTACCCTGTTTAATCTTAATCTTTTTGAGAAAGTATCTAAACGGTTTCTTTTCATTCATAGGAAAAGCAAGAAAGCGGAACGAAAGCCAGTGCCGACGTCTGATGTCGAAATGAAATAGATCTTTATTCACAACATTTGTTTGTACATACCTTGCTAGTGCTTTTGTACCGTTTATACAAGTCATGTTTGAACAGTAATAGAACAACTGGGTTTAAATGATAAACATTAGTGTCCATGATAATGTTTTGTTTGACTAGAAAGGTTCAACTATGTAAAGCAGTTAAATACTAAAAGCAATCCTGTTTTGTTTGATATATGACAGCAGTTTCACAGATGTACCTGATCAAATGTATTGTAATTATTAAGATGATGTAACAAACAATTCAGAACTTTTCTGTTTTATATTATTTTTTAATGAGAGATTGTATTAATACAATAAATCATACATTAATACAATTTCGTTTGTTTCGTTTTTAAGATATAATATATAATATATTATTAAATTTGATGTATAATACATTATATTAAATATATAATATTTAATATTAATAATAGATTCGATTCAAATAAAGAAGCAGAATCTGTATTTTAAGCAGATCTAACCAGAAGTACAAATAGTTATTTATTCATATTTATTTACTTGTAATATTCTAATGATTAAAGTCAAATTTATTATATATATATGTGACCCTGGAGCACAAAAGCAGTCTTAAGTCGCTGGGGTATATTTGTAGCAATAGCTGAAAATACATTGTATGGGTCAAAATGATAGATTTTTCTTTTATGGCAAAAATCATTAGGATATTATGTAAAGATCATGTTCCATGAAGATATTTTGTACATTTCTTACCGTAAATATATCAAAACTTCATTTTTGATTAGTAATATGCATTGCTAAGAACTTCATTTGGACAACTTTAAAGGCGATTTTCTCAATATTTGGATTTTTTTGCACCCTCAGATTCCAGATTTTCAAATAGTTGTATCTCGGCCAAATATTGTCCTATCATAACATAACCATACATTAATGGAAAGCTTATTTATTCAGCTTTCAGATGATGTATAAATCTCAATTTGGAAAAATTGACACTTACGACTGATTTTGTGGTCCAGGGTCACATATAATACTTTTTATTATAAATACTATATTTGTATGTATATAATTATTTGAAAGTGGTGCATATGTAAGATGCAGATGGTAGGCAAAATAAGAGATTGGATTGATTCAAGTACAATTTAGGCCTGTTTGTTTCCATTGGTCACATGTGAAGGACTTCGAACATTCATTGATTAGGTCATGGAGGAATCTTCTAATAATTACTCCTGTGAGCTGCCAATCACCATAAAACACACCACAGGTTATAAGAATCATTAATTAACCTGTAGTGCAGAACTACTAGTGTAATTGGTTCAAAATATCCTCCAGGTAATAGTGATGTGTGACGTGTGGATAAAATGCCAAAGATTAAAAATTCTCCCACTGAAAAATCATTGATCCACCGTTAATCTGAATGTGTGCTGGCTACAGACTCACTTCAAAACAATGTTTTCAATTGAACTACAGCAGTCTTATTTGCTACTATTAAGATACTATTATAGCATTTAATATATATCTTTTTACATTAGTTTTCATTTTTTGCTTTAGTCATTTTGTTTTTCATGTGTGTCATTTTTATTAGTTTTTTATATATTTCTATGTAGCTTTTTTAGTTTTTTTTGTCATTTCAGTACTTCAGTACTTATATTTTCTATTATTCCAGCTTTATTTCAATTCCTAAAAACATTTTTAATAGTTTTAGTTAATAATAATAACTCAGGATTACAGGAATGAGAGGATTTTCAGTCATTTCCTCGTATAAAGCTATTGTGCCGCTTCATAAGACATGGAATATAGCACCTTTATAGATGAGCTTCTTTTGGTCATTTTTGGAGTTTAACATTGAAATGAGCAGCATCAGCATTCTGCTAAGTATCTCCATTTGTGTTGAATTAAAGTCATACAGGTTTGTAACGATATATACACTGCTGTTCAAACTGATTGCTGATCAGTAAGATTTTTAATGTGTTTTAAACAAGTCTCTTCTGCTCATCAAGGCTGCATTTATTTGATCAGAAATACAGTAAAAGCTGTAAAATTGTGAGACATTATTACCGTTTAAAATAACTGTTTTCTATTTCAATATACTTTCAACTATAATTTATTCCTGTGATGCAAAGCTGTATTTTCAGCATCATTACTCCAGTCTTCAGTGTCACACAATCCTTCAGAAATCATTCTAATATGCTGATTTATTATCAATACTGGAAGCAGTTTTGCTGCTTAATATTTTTGGAACCTGTGATACTTTTTTTCAGGATTCTTTGATGAATAAATTTAATGAATAAAGTATTTTCTAACAATATAAGTCTTTATTATCGCTTTTTATTCATTTAACACATCCTTGCTGAATAAAAGCATTAACTTCTTTAAAAAACATGTTTTTTTAAATGAATTAATTACTGACACCAAACTTTTAAACGGTATAGTGTATATTGTTACAAAATATTTTTATTTTAAATAAATGCTGTTCTTTTTAACTTTTTATTCATCAAAGAATCCAGAAAAAAGTATCACAATTTCCAAAAAAAAAGCAAAACTGTTTCCAATATTAATAAATAATAAATCAGCATATTAGAATGATTTCTGAAGGATCATGTGACACTAAAGACTGCAGTAATGATGCTGAAAATTCAGCTTTGCATCCCAGAAATAAATTACATTTTAAAGTATATTAAAATAGAAAACCATTATTTTCTATATTACTGTTTTTTCTGTATCTCTGATCAAATAAATGCAGCCTTGATGAGCAGAAAAGGCTTCTTTAAAACACATTAAAAATGGCAGTGTAAGTGATTAAACGATGACAGAATTTTAATTTTGGGTGAACTGCTGTGAGGAAAGGGTTAATGATAGCGTCTATTAGCAGAGGGTAGAGAGAGAGAGAGAGAGAGTGAGAGAGAGTGAGAGAGTGTGAGAGAGAGAGAGTGAGAGAGAGAGAGTGAGAGTGTGAGA
>NW_015540834.1:193534-194293 GCF_001515605.1 Sinocyclocheilus anshuiensis | reverse complement strand
CAAAAGCAAAAAAAGGCCTCTAACACTAGCTTGCTCTATTATTTTCTTTTTATTATATAAAAATATATAATGTGTACTGCGTTAAGCTAACTATCGATCACAAGTGCAGTATGGAGTACCTCAAGGCTCAGTACTAGAGCCATTACTCGTCACGCTTTACATGTTACCCTTGGGAGATATCATCAGGAAACGGTGTTAGCTTTCACTGTTATGCTGATGATACTCAGCTCTATATTTCTTCGCAGCCCGGCGAAACATACCAATTTGAACAACTTGCGGAATGCATAGTCGATATAAAAAACAGACTTGATGGCTGCTCTGTCAATTCTTCGTCATCAGTTAGGAACCTAGGTGTGCTATTTGATATCAATCTTTCCTTAGAAAGCCACATTTCTAGCATTTGTAAAACTGCATTTTTCCATCTCAAAAATATATCTAAATTACGACCTATTCTCTCAATCCCAAATGCAGAAATGTTAATCCATGTGTTTATGACTTCAAATTTAGATTATTGTTAACGCTTTATTGGGTGGTTGTTCTGCACGCTTAATAAACAAACTCCAGCTGGTCCAAAATGCAGCAGCTAGTTCTTACTAGAGCCAAGAAGTACGACCATATTAGCCCATATTTACTCTGCACTGGCTCCCTATTAAACATAGTATACATTTTAAAATCTTGCTAATTTCGTATAAAGCCCTGAATGGTTTAGCTCCTCAATACTTGAGTGAGCTCATATCGCATTATAGTCCTTCACGTCCG
>NW_015540834.1:185341-192667 GCF_001515605.1 Sinocyclocheilus anshuiensis | reverse complement strand
CTTTGACACAATCTGTATTGTTAAAAGCGCTATATAAATAAAGGTGACTTGACTTGATCGGTTGAACCTGTTGATTCATTTTTCTAAAGCCTGTTATATATACTTTTAATCCCAGCTGATAGAAAAAAATCACGAAATATAAATAGGTGTAAAATCACTGCTTTGGTAAAGCATTTGATCCCATACTTAAATGTTTTACATTTTTATTAAAACACTGTAAAAAAAAAAAAAAAAATAAAAAAATATATATATATATATATATATATAAATATATTAATTTTTTGAAAAGATAAAACATTTCTAATGCTGTCCAGCAGCTATTGTTTGGTGTTTGACTCGGCGCTCTCACAACCTGTGGCGGAAACAAAAAGAAACATTTTGTGCAAAGGGTTTAAACAAGGTTAACCATACAAAATTGTATGACCGTACAGAATCAAAGCCAACTTTATTTAAAATACACACTTCCGGTTCATTTAAAACAGCTTACCAATTCAAATATTCTGGCCATCTGCCAAAGTGGATAAAACAGCAAAAGAATGCAATGTTAAAATGTTTGTGCAGTTGCCATTTTGGGGTAGGCGTCACTCTTTAGCTACCCTAGACGTAAAGAAAATAACTTGAAAAAGGATACAGTATTTTAAAATATAAATACATCTAACGACATGCACTCACCTTCGAGACCACCGGCCATTTGAACTGGCGGTAACCGTGTCGCAGGTATAAAATCCACAAGTTTATATCCCTGGAAAAAGAATGAATTGATTTCAAACCAAAATAAGGAGAGAAACAAAGACATGTAGCCAAGCACAGAAAGTGTATAGTCACAAGTGTCTCATGCACCACTGAAACAAAAGACTACTTTTACAACATAAAATCAGATACCGAACCTTACTTAAAACACAGTTGAAAACTTGCTCACTGTGATAGTTCGGCACTCTTGTTTTCACCACAACCACGAAAACAACCAAGCAACAAAATCTTTACACTGTTACCTAATTGTGATGAGCACAAATAATTCACATGAAAAAAAAAAAACAACTAAAATTCTCCTCTTACCTACCAGTCTGGTATGTTAAATACCTTACTTTGGTAGCTGTTTCTCGCTAGTCTTACAACAGCAATCATCTGTTCTCAATAAGACTGCTGGCGATTCCAATAAGCTAGCCTCTCAGCTGGCTCATCCCAATGGCTAGCCTCTCTTCGATGGACCGCTTCTGAAAAGTCTCTTCTCTTTGGCTAGCCTTTAAGCTGGCTCCTCCCGATGGCTAGAATCTTTGCTGGCACTTCATCAGATAGTCTGACCGCTTACGTGCAAGATTGCCTTCAGGTGGCAATTCAGAGTTGCTAAAAATCCTCTCATGGATTTCATTCCCCAGCGGAACTCAAACAAAGAAACATCGTTTGTCCAAGACATGAACCAGGACGTGTGCTAGGCCCAATTATAAATATAAATGAACAAGCTAATTAAAGTTTTGCTGAAATTCGTAGATCTCGGATTTCTTTACAGGTATTTCACGTGAAACAAACCAGCGTTACTTTAATTATCCAGTAACCCAGGCTAATGAATGCTTTAACCAAAGGTCAAAGTGACTTTAGGGTAAAGCTTTAAATCTACATCGACAAATACCCAACAGCACAATCAATCATTCATGCATCTGGGCGATTATTCACAATTTACCAAATCAAAACACTGACGAATACAATGAAATAAAAAAACTGGAGCGGTTTATTTAATCTTGATTGGTGACTGTTCACATTAAAAAAAGGAAAAGAAATGTAAAAGAAAAAAGACAGACACCCTACTGGTTCAAGAGAAAAGCCAACAACAATTAAACCCTGCATAAAATCTCATTGGAATGCTTTGCACTTCACAGACAAAAAAGGGAAAACTACAAACTAGTAAATGTCTTCCAGGACAAGAGTACTTTTGAAACGTTCCTTTTTTTTTTTTTTAAACACCTTCAAACCCCCCAGCCCCATTCCCACATGATTTTCCTCCCCTATTGAACACGTTCTCTTCGTATGGCAGACGTTAATATCGCCACCACACTGCTTGGCTGGGCAGATCTAGGTGTAAACCTGCTTGCTTCTCTCCTTTCCCTGTCATCTCTCTCTGGCTCTCCTCTAAGTACTGTGGCCTGTTGGACAATACGGAACATAAATTCAGTTACACTTTGCAACCTTGCTTTGTCTTTATCAAGAGCTGAACTGGAGGGGAATGAGAAGTAGTAGCACAGAAGCAAACCTTCAGGTCAGCTAAGACTGCATGGTTAGGACAATGGGGATGAGTTTGCATGTGCTGCAGCCAGAAGGTTTGGAGAGCAACTCAAAATCAACATTCGTCTTGTGATACTGGATCTTAGCTTTATTAGATTTGAAGGTTTGCTGCTGGATCCCCTGCACTGAAAACTCAATAGTTTTACTCATTTACCGACCAATTGAAGACTGATTACGGGCTAACATTTGCATTGGTTACGCATCTTATGAGATATTTGGACATGGATGAGCTAAAAACAAACTCATGGCTAACTTCAGAGGCCTCTTCCATATGTGGGGCAATTCTTACCCTGGAATCTAAAACCTTCGCCCACCAGAGCCTCCTCCATAACCACCACCAGAGCCTCCTCCATAACCACCTATAAAAGAACCGTGATTGAGACATCTGACATCTCAAAACATTTCAGAGTGGAATGGAAATGGTCTGAATTCAAATGTACTTATTCAATAACTCCACAATGTTCACTCACCGCCATATGGGCCACCACCGCTCCTTCCACCACCTACGTAGTTTCCTCCCTTCATTGGGCCGTAGTTGGAGGAAGATTGATTGTTGTAGCTGCCAAAGTCGTTGTAGCCTCCGCCACCTCCAAAGTTGCCTGCAAAAATACAGTGATTCTTTAAAATCTTATTTGCTACAGAGGCAGCACGGCAGAAGAACTTTACTCGCACATCCTATAACTGAACACAAAGAATAAAAAATAAAAAAAAGCAAACCTAGGAGAACAAAAATAAGGTAACTGACCTCCTCCGAAGTTGCCTCCACCACCACCATTGTTGTAGTTATCATAGCCACCGCTGCTGCCACCGTAGCCTCCACCCTGGTTTCCATAGCCGCCGCCGCCACCACCTCCGCTGCCTCCTCCATAACCACGGTTGCCACCATAATTAGATCCACCTCCACCATAGCCGCCTGATAAAGAGATGGGAGATAAACATTACACAAGCACTGAGTGGCCGTAATCAGCTTCAGTGACCGTATCAGAGCCACACTGCACCGCAGACGTGTGCAGTGTAAATTTTCTAAGCATTAATAGTATGGAAAGCCCCTTATACTGGAGCACGGCCACTTATGAAGTGTTTCTTGGAGGTTATAGTACATTGAAGAATGATCATATGACTTTTTACATACGCCATGTGACCTGTAAATGCGAAAAAGCCGTTTCCATTGCAGTTTTGCGAATTATTCCTTTTTCGCATTGCCTGAAAAACCACCTCATGCTAGCGTAAAAACTTTTTTGCGATATATGGGTGTTTTTGCGAAATTGACGCGTTTCCATTAGGCGTATTTTCAATTCGCTATTTGAAGGGTAATGGAAACGCGCCTATGGAAACACTGTTGAACGGTCAAGTGTCATTTGAATCACATTCTTCAAATTTTTCTACATACCATTCCCTCCATAGCCATTATATCCATCGCCTCCACTGTAACCACCTCTTCCTCCTCCATATCCACCGTCAAAAGGAAAAACATTTCAAAGTTAATAACTCAAAAGTAACACTGTGGACCAGTAGTTCTCAAAAAGGTGGGTCAGTGTGTTATTGAAATTTTCCTTACATCCTAAATAATAATTTCCAATTATTCCATGATGAAATATGCATAGTACAAAGTGAAATCAAGTAGGATTAATCTAACCACTTTGGGATTGATACAATTATGCACATTTGAGGATGTCTGCATAATTTGCTAATTTTATGTTTAGTGAGGTACGGACTTTGAGAATCTCTGTGATAGACCACTACAAACTATAAAACAGAAATGAGAACATATGCAAAATTGTACCTCCATATCCTCCACCTCTGCCAAAGTTTCCACCACCACTACCACTACCTCCTCCTCGCCCGCCTATAAGAGTTTAATGAAAAAAGTTATTTTAGTTCAGGTCTTTCGAACAAAACATCAAAGAGCTATGCAACAAATCAAGACAGCTAAATAAAAAATTATGCTGTAGCACATTTTATTTTCCCTGAGGCCTGTGTTATTGCATTCCTTTTCCAGCGTGTAATTCTTACCTCGTTGATTCACTGACACCCTGTTCATTTCCTCTCTGGAGAGAGCTTTCCTGACTTCACAGTTGTGTCCATTCACTGTGTGGTATTTCTGTACTGTGGGTTAAATGGAAAAAAATGAAGACTGTGTAAAAAGAGACACACACAAACACATACATACATACATACATTTTACATTACATTTAACAGTACACGTAGCAAAAGGTGTGTATATATATATATATATATAGAAAGTGTTAGAGTTAGAGGGTGAAATAAAGGTGGAACAGATGTGTTTTTAGTCGCTTCTTGAAGATATATACATACACACATATATATATGGGGGTTTTCAATCTCCATAACTGAGGCCAATGCGATACACATCTCGATGCATAGCCAACGTTCTCGTTCAAACTCACGTATCAGGACTCGATATAAGGACTGCCCAAAGGCACAAGGCGAGCATAAAAGACGCTCGGGATTGTTTGCGGAACAGTCGAGCGCTGTGTGAGAAGTTTTCTGCGCACACATCTGAAGCGCACACAGACAGACAGCCGCGTCTACACCGCGCGAATACTAAATTGAGCTCTCTTCTGCTTTTTTGTGCATGGATGAATACATACAGACAAAATTACATAAAAATGTAATGCGCGTTTTGGCGAATATCCGATGTATTTATTTTCTGCTATTGCTTGTAATTTGGTTATCTGTAGAATAGACTTTTAGCACTGAGCCCATAGTAGCAGCCAGAATTATTTTTCCAATTGTTTATTTTCTTTATTATTAAAAAAAAAAAAAAGGTGTAGGCCTATTTATTTGTTGTGAATGTCCCAACTGAGGTACAGGTTGTGAAAATTTCCTATAAATGTTCATGTTATATATTTTGGTTGCATTTGTGAGTTAATAAAAATGTAGATGGTTGTTTAAAATAGAGATATAATATCATAATATCGATATATCGATCGATATACTCCTGTATCGAATACACATTTTTGAGGTATCGGCAAATATCGTATCGTTGGGTATGAGAATCGATATCGTATCATGACGAACCATCCGATTTACACCCCTAATATATATATTTATTTATGGCTCCACGGGCACCGGAGCTGATCGCGGCCACTCTAGTCAATGCTTGTGCTTATACCAGCCAGCCGCGACACGTTTCTGAAGCGGCTCTCTGCTCTGCTTCGCTAAAAATAGCCTTTTGTGAGTTGTCACAGCGTGGATGACGGAACAAAACCTCGTTGGAGCCGTAAGGGGTAACGATAACATAATACGCTAAACGTGGGCTGCTTTTAAATGAACATTTATTTATAAAACAAAATATCTTCTTTGGCCATATTAGCCTACTCAATAGCATTAACACAGGCTTTACTCCTTTTTAAACTGTATCTGGAATGTCACCGTTTCTGTCACTGCAACTTCCCGATCAGGCGAACGAACACACACACACACACACACGAAATCGTCTGCCTCATGAAAAAAAAAATGTAGTTAATATTTGCATCATTTATGATTTATTTTATCCACTTGCAAATAATCAGAATGCATTTTTTATTACCCGACCCGCAGATTATCCGCAGCGCCCGTGGATAAAGGAAAAGCAAAATGTTTGCAGCGTTTTCATTCTCTGCCAGCAGGAGGTGCTTTAAAGTGGGAGAAACAGAGGTTTCCCCAGTAACAGCTGTACACAAAGCAGCGCTGAACTCACACACGCTTTATCAGGCATATAACATGCAAGATGAAATGAAAATGACATCGAAAATTTTCTAAAGATGGTATTCCTTCAGAAATACAGTGATATAAAAACCCCCGCTCCTCGTTTTGATTTTTAAACGTAAACAGTACGTGCTCATGTTTATTCAACGAAGCCTTTTGGAAAATCCTTCAGTTTTGATATTGTGGCGAGCGCCACAAATAAATAAATGTATGGGAAACACATCCCACAGCACAACCACCTGAGCCCAACTTCAGGCTACTCATCACCTTAACGGTGTGTTTACACCAATCTCACTCGCGCTAGATTACTCGCGGGATGTTTTTCGTGTCACTCGCGCGAATAAAAACAGCGCGATCAACCATGGTGAAGATAACTACAATCGCTGTTTTGGCTTGTCTCCTCTGAGGCTGGGACTCTAAACAGTGTTCTGTGCTCATCTGTGCAGACAAACACAGAACAGTTAGCATGTTTTGCTCAAACTTTCACCAAGGCATTAGAGCTGCTACACTGCTGTCGCTTGTGAAAACACAATAACGGCGCCGTGGGTGGAAACTTACAGATTAAGGGGCACAATCGCTGTTTTGTACCTGTTGTCAAAAAGTCCCAAATACAATGGAAAGCCAAACGCAGACGTGTCTGGGTTCACAGCACCATCCAGAGGAGGATGAATAACGTTAGGATCCTGTATTAATGTGTGTGTAACATTTTACTACTATATATATACACACTGATATTTCTATTATTTTTATTACTGATAGCAGCATCTCTGTAGCCATGCTAATAAAATACAACTACCACTACAACTGATTTGAATTGTTTTCTACGCTCAAGACCTATATAATAACAGACGGCTGCAATAATGCTCTCTTACATTGTCTGATTCAACTGGACGTGTCAAGAAATTCTGCGCTGATTGGCTTGCGCGATAAGGCGTCATGCACATTTTCCGCTGGAGTTGAAACTTTTGAATTTGCGCGAAAGACGCGATTGAGGCGAATATCGTGCGTTCGCGGCAAACGCGTTGCGCATTTCGCGTCGCCCGGCGCGAATTCGCCTCTATTCGCGTCTTTGCATTGACTTAGTATGTAATCTACTCGCGCGAATAATTACATTCGCGTCTGGTGTGAACACACTGTAACACGATCATCAGACATAAAAACAGTATCAAAACTATGTAACATTCTGGAATAAAATGTCGACCAATGAAGAGGTAATAATAACTGTCAAGCTTTGGGGTGTTGATCGACTTCATCTACATTTTGATCATCATTCTGAATCCAATTCATAGTCTTTTTTCAGCTTTTTGTTCAAAATGTTGTTTATTTCTTTATTTTTTT
>NW_015540834.1:160872-184847 GCF_001515605.1 Sinocyclocheilus anshuiensis | reverse complement strand
TGTGCGCAATAATTCTGTTCTGATCTTTGTTTGGAACTATTTTCGTTGGTGAAATAGAACAAAACAGTCAATTGTGTCTAAAAATGTAAGTAACTTCGTATACTTTACTACTTGTTTGTTGAACTAAAATCAATGTAACATTTGCAATCATGAAATATTCAGCAAAATAGCTCGCTTGTCATGGTATGTTACTTGACTATATCATGCTATAAATAAACTAAACATTTTGAATTTTTACCTCAGTGTGTTTGTTCTGTGAGTTTCTTAATGTGTGCCGTTACGCTCATTTGATTTGATTTCTCCATGAAAGTCTCTCACAGAGACAGGCAGCACGAGCCTCAACAGCGCGACATTGATAATAGAAATACACTATCCATTATCAATCGCTGTTTAAGCTGAATGTAATAAAATCAGAAGAATCATTCGCGCTTTTTGATGCGTGATTATATTTTATTATATTTTGTCACTTAAGTTTTAATCAGGCTATTAGTCCTGTCGGGCAAGTACAATTCTCAAGCCATTTTTCAGTAAACTTGCATTAACCCATTTAAAGTAGTTCGGAGGCTGGACAGTGAGCTGGTGTTCGACTGTATTCTGTAACCGCAATTCTCTCTGATGACGCGGTAACTACAGCGGGGGAAAAAGTACTCTTGATGGACACTCACTGGGTCTGTCAGACTGGAGAAATGTTTGTGGTAATGTGACCAAAAATATTTAAGACCTACTGAATCTGAATTTAAGACTTTTTAAGGCCTTATTTTAGGAAAACTTTATTTAAGACATTTTAAGACTTTTTAAGGACCCGCAGCCACCCTGTTGTAGCCGGCGCCATAGCCAGACTGATAAACAAACACAGACAGGAAGTAAACTGCGGGCCAGGCGCGTGCGCCCGATGAAACCGTCTGTATAAAGCTTGAAGCATCAGAATCGGCATCGGCCGATCACCATGACAAGAAATCGGTACTCCGTATCGGCTGCAAAAATCCTGATCGGAGCATCCCTAATAAATTATGCAATGCAATTTAATAAGGTACAGATATTTGCTTTTAATTCTTTGGTTCAGTCAGACAGCAAATCATAAATGAAGTGCCTTCTGACTTCTAACGCCTCGGTCTACGTAGTGTTGTGATACGTCATATTCAAGTTGCAGCAGTGATTTGAGAACGCGCTTAAGAAACTGTTTGGAGAAGAGAAATCAAACTATATATAAAATATTGGTCACATATTATTGGTCAATTTCTAAATAATACAAGTGTATCACATCTACTAATAATTAAATATAAATAGTTTTTTTACCGATGCAAATATGTTAGAAACGATGCATCGCGATACAATTGTCAACTTGTAACTAGGGGCTAAAACTGCTATAGATAGTGGACACAAATGAGTGGCAGTCACTTACTGACAATCCTGTCAACAGCGTCATGGTCATCAAATGTTATGAAGGCGAAACCCCTCCTCTTATCACTGTTCTTCTCAGTCATGATGTTCACCTCGTCAATTTTACCAAACTGGCTGAAATACTCGCGCAGATGTTCCTCATCTGTGTCTTCTTTGATTCCGCCCACAAACATTTTTTTAACAGTGGAGTGAGCACCTGAATACACACACACACACACACACACACACACACACACACACAAAAAAAAAATAAAAATATATATACACACACACACACACACACACACACACATAATTAATTTACAAATATCAGTATAACAAATAACTAAAATTATTTAATTTGATTTTATAAACACAGGAACACAAACCGTAAGGTTTCTCAGAATGAACACCTACTTCTCTAGACACTGCCCTCTTGGGTTCAACAGCTCTTCCATCAACTTTGTGCGGACGAGCGTCCATCGCTGCATCCACCTCATTCACCGAACTATAGGTCACAAACCCAAAACCCCTCGACCTCTTTGTGTTGGGGTCCCTCATCACCTGTGAGCAGACAGGAGTAAAGAAAAGACGTAAGCAGCCTGCTCTCGTTCATTAGCATGTGAATGCATGCAGATGTACTCACCACACAGTCTGTAAGAGTTCCCCATTGCTCGAAGTGGGCCCTTAGACTCTCATCTGTTGTCTCAAAACTGAGGCCCCCGATAAAGAGCTTTCGGAGCTGCTCAGGCTCACGGGGGGTCTGTTGCTGTGAGATACATTAAACAATAAATACATTAAATGACAACTTTACACAAACAGCTCCAAATTTATCTAGCCTACCTATTCAAACAGAAACAGCATTTTTAAAAATTAGATATCTAGGCGTTTTTCCTGCAACCTTATTGCAAAAACACAAACCAGAGGAGCACTGAAAAACAAGTTTCTTTAAAGCAAAGGATGCAAACTGAACTACCTTGTTAATTTAGCAATATCAAACCTGCCAATGCTATCAAGCACTTCCCATACTGTGTCGATGAACTCGATCAGCGATGCAGGAGCGCATCTGCAATAGTGCGGCCTACAGCGCCACCACGAATAAAATGTATATTTTTTTAAAGCCGGTGGAAAAATACATTTACGCAAAGAAACACTGATCTTAGTAAAGCACGGATGAAAGCAAAATGAAGGGTTGAAACTATTCAAAACAAAGGAACTGCGTTTCAAATCATGTATCTACACGAGCCTCGGCTGCGAACAAAGAAACGAGACGAAGCCGCGAGGAAATTGGCGCTTTTACCAAAATATTATTTCTGTAATTAAATTATTTCACTCGTTTACATTTGACTTCATGACAATCACAGAATACTTAACAGTTATAATGCAATCCATATGCTAAAACCACAATATTTTCGAGGGTTTTTACCTCTTTGGACATGGCGGTCTCCCAGTGACTGACAGCAAAACTCGCACCGACTGTGCGCATGCGCAACCGCTGGCAGCGCGACGCGTTCTTCTTCTGTTTTCATTGCAGGTTAAAGACCAGCGTTCAAGGTGCATACCGCCACCTATTGTGTTGGAGTGTGTAAAATCATGGCTTTAATGGTTTCGAAAGGAAAACTTGAAATCGCATCATATGACCCCTTTAAATTCTCCTGATAAGGCCAGTATAATGCAAAAATAAAAACTGATGCCCTAACAACTTCCAACTGATTATTTAATAGCCAATTTCCTTACTGCTTTGTTAATATATGCATGAAATTATTTTCTACCCTAAAGTTCCTACAGTTTATTAGTACTTGCTTTACATTTCTTTTGCATGCATCACATTAATCTGCATTAACACATTAACCTATTTATTAGAAATGTGTTTTGTTATTGTGTCTTGTGCAGCCTAACCATAACCTTGTAGAAATTATTTATTCTCTTCTATTTTTACTTCTAAATACTATAGCCTTAATTGATTTTGTCAATGAATATTATAATATCCTCTGCCTTTAATGTATGCATCCCAAATCTTTTGCCAGTATTTGGCAATGTCGCTTTTAATTAGTTAATTAAATTAATTATTATTTATCTTAATTTTTTCCAAGGTGAATCTATATTTTGTCATTATGATTCAACGCTGTTTTTGCTAATTTGTCAGCTATTAATATACTACTGTACAAAAGTCTTGAGCCATGGTTTTAAGCCGTCTGTCTGGAATGACATGAAGAAACAGAACAAACTGAGACAGACTACAGTGCCGTGAAAAGGTTTTTGCACCCTTCCACATTTTAATATTACACAAAGATAATGCAAGTAAATACAAAATGCAGTTTTTAAATGATGATTTCATTTATTAAAGAAAAAAAGCTGTCCAAACCTACCTGGCCCTATGTGAAAAAGTAATCATGAAAGAACTGCAATTAACCACATTATTTTAGGAAGCTGAGTTAAATTTGACTAGCCACACCCAGGCCTGATTACTGCCAGACCTGTTGAATCAAGAAATCACTTAAATAGAACCTGTCTGACAAAGTGAAGCATGCTTAAATAGCAACACATTATGCCGCGATCTAAAGAAATTCAAGAACAGATGAGAAACAAACTAGTTGACATGTAACAGTCTGGAAAGGGTTATAAAGCCATTTCTAAGGCTTTGGGACTCCAGTGAACCACAGTCAGTAGTGATGGGAAACCGGGGTTTTCTGAAGTGTTTGAGGCTTTCATGAAATTATGCCGGAAAACGGTTCATTACTCGAAGCTTTTAACACAGTGTGCATTAGCGACATCAGGTGGTCGGACTTGTTTTCTCCACCATTACTGACAAATCATAGCGGAGCAGAGGATGGTTTGAAAAAGCATGTGACCAAACAAAGCTTCGGAAGTCTGTGACTGTGACATTCAAGAGTGGAATCAATCTGGGATCAATACAATATCTAATCTGATATAATCTCATCGAAATTAATTTGTGCCAATGAGACCACAACTCGTGTCATGTAGCCTATAGCTTGGTCAACGGATTCACATATCTGTTATATCACATATAGCTGAAAAAAAATATTTTGGGTGAGCTGTTATACCCTTATGTTGTGTTAGGGGTCTCTGAGACCATGGCGGAGCAGAGAATGGTTTGAAAAAGCATGAGACCAGGCAAGGCTTCAGAAGTCTGTGACATTCAAGAGTGGAATCAATCTGGGATCAATACAATATCTAATCTGACAGACCTATAATCTCATCTAAATTAATTTGTGCCAATGAGACCACAACTCGTGTCATGTGAAGCTTGGTCAACGGATTCACATATCGATCAATAATATAACATACACAAACATGTGATCATAATTAATAACTGACGTGGTGGGTAGCTGAAAAAAATATTTTGGGTGAGCTGTTATACCCTTATGTTGTGTTTGGGGTCTCTGAGACCCCAGTTATAAACATGATTAAATGTCCTACTGACAGCCCTCAAAGCATCAGGTGGGATCGTGAAGCACCAGTTTGTTCAAACCAGCTGTCCTGACCTTCCAATAGCCTACTGCATGACGTTCGAAGCTTCAAACGTCATCAATCACATGGTGTTGTCATTTCGATACAAGCATCGGCACAGTGTGTGATACAATAGTGGTTTGAAAACTGCGTCGGAGCATCGGAGCTGCGGTATCAATTGTCCAATCACTAACGGTCAGAGCCATTATCCACAAATGGAGAAAACTAAGTGGTGAACCTTCCCAGGAGTGGCTGGCCTACCAAAATTACTCTCAGTTTGTCACCTCAAGCTCAAGCGCACTTGGGTTATGCAGCAGGACAACGATCCCAAACACAAGTCCACCTCTGAATGGCTCGAGAAAAACAAAATTAAGGTTTTGGAGTGGCCAAGTCAAAGTCCGGATTTAAATCTGATTGAGATGCTGTGGCATGACCTTAAACAGTCCATTCATGCTCGAAAACCCTCCAATGTGGCTGAATTCAAACAATTCTGCAAAGAAGAGTGGGCCAAAATTCCTCCACAGCGATGTGAAAGACTCATTGGCAGTTATCGCAAACACTTGATTGCAGTTGTTGCTGCAAAGGGTGGCACAACAAGTTATTAGATTTAGGGGGCAATTACTTTTTCACGTAGGGCCAGGCAGGTTTGGTTCATTTTTTTTTTCCCCCTTAATAAATGAAATCATTATTTCAAAACTGCATTTTGTATTTACTCAGGTTATCTTTGTGTAATATTAAAATTTGTTTGATCTGAATCTTTTAAATGTGACAAAAATACAAAAAAAACACACAAAAAAAAAAACAGTGAAGGGGCAAAAACCTTTTCATGGCACTGTAAATCCAAAAGAACTGTGGCAACGTCTCCAAGATGCTCGAAGAAAAGTACCTGCAAAGCTTCAGTACTTTGAAACGTTTTAGGCACTTGTGTAAAAATGCTGCACACAGCAGTGTAAACATTGATTACACCACGCGTTCATCTCTGCTCATTCATATCTGCTTTTAGTGGTCATTTTGCAAATGTAGAATATTTATTTTGACATTTGATACTTTTTACACGATTATCTGGGAATGTTTAGTTTTCTTGGTTTAAAAACTTAAGAAACTGATATGAATAAAAGATTAAAAATATCAAAATCAACTCAAAGCTACAGTAACTTGTTTTCAACTGAAAATGAGCAGTCATTCTGTTGATTTTCTTGCAATTGTGTAAATAATCAAATGCAAATCAAGTATTTATCCTAATTGACAGCATTCATGAAACGGTAAGCGAAACGTACCCAGACAACCTACTACTTCTGCATAGATTCTGACGTGTGCATCTGATGGACAACTAGGAGTTGGGAATGGCAGGGAAATGACACAAATGTTGCTGTAGGTCACATGACAATAACAACATTACAGACGACTTCCTTTTGTTTGGCTAAAAACTTCTGTTTTTGTCTTTGTTTCTGTTGTTTCTATGACTGTTGTTTCCTAATCCTAACTTTGTTGTTATTAACCACACATTGGATCTCATTTTTTGTATGCGTAACCTATCCTAAACCCTCCAAACGTGTTGCTCAAACTACTAGAGAGAGAAAAAAAACAAAACAAGCCAAACTGCAATGGATGTTTCACATTTCTGAACCTTTTTTTAATGCTTTATGAATGTTTACCCAGATTCCCAGCAGCAATGCAGCAGCCATTAAGAGGCTCTGCTTTAGATATATTGCCTTTGCCATGCCATTGGCCACCAGCATGACATGCGTGATTTAATGCTCACCACCTATTGGCTGAGCTCTGTCAGGGAAATTTATTGGCATACTATGATTTGCTGTTGGGCCTCTTTGAGGTGAATTATGTCCTTGGTGCTGATAGGACACCAAAGCGGTGTCAGATTACAGCCATAAAAAATAGTGCAGCATAAAGAGAGGCAAACACGGAGGTGCATAGAGGTGTAATTTCAAAGTCATGTCACAGGGACGAGCATATGACTAAAATGTAGTGTGCAAAGCATGTGAATAACACAAGCGCCTTCTCCTCTCTGAGGCTGGCCACTTCCCTCATTTTATTCTGATGTATGTTCCAGTGACTCTTTCTATGCCTTTGAAATGTTTTTTTTTTCACTCAGTTTTACAATAACAGCTTGCACAATAAATATTGGCATCATTGTCAGATATTAGTTAATCTGTAAATACAAAAATAAAAACATTTGTACCTAATGAAAGTAGACAATTTTAAGTGGTTCTTTGAAAATGGTTCTTAAAAAGGTGCTGGAATCCTTGCATTTGTACTGATTTTCTTTTTCTTATTATTATTTTTGTTCCCTAAAAGTGAATGTATTTTATACACTGTAAATCACACAGACTTTACACTGTAAATCACAGAGACCCCAAACTTGACCGGATAGTCCCAAACATACCCAGACACACATCTGTTCAACACTAGGTGGTGCTATAATAAGACAATTTGTGTTTTGGTTCTCTGGAACCAGTGAAACTAACATCCCTGGTTCCCGATCATTGCCTGTCACTGACTATGATCTCGATCTGCCCAGGTGAACAGCTGCTCGCTTGGTCCTGACCTCCATATCATTTCGCCTCTTCTCTCTGCTCTCCCATTTGGATTTGGATGCTGCACAAACAAATTACCCGGTATTGACCTTTTGCCTGTCTGTTTCTTCTTCTTGCCTTCCCCGAATTCTCCTCCTTTTTAAAGAATAATACATATTGTTTGACAAGTTTGAGTCTTGGTTTAGATCTCAGTACATTACAGAATCTTTTGAAAGTATTAAATGATCTGTTACTAGTTGTCAACTAAAACATCTGTTGTTTTGGTTCTTTTGTATCTAAGTGCAGCCTTTGAAACTATTGATCACTCAGTTTTACTGAAATGTCTTGAGCAGCATGTTGGCATTAAGGGATCAGCTTTAAATTGGTTCTCATCCTGTCTTAAGGGGAGACACTGCAGGCAAAAACAGTTTTTTTCATACACCTGTCAAGTTTGAGATTTTGGGCTTTTTGGTTTTTCATAAAGTGTTTTTTTCAGACTAGTGCAAAGAAAACATCCAAAAGACACTGTTAAGTGTTTATTTTATAGCACTTTATCTATTTGTGTCAATAGATTTAAATTACAATACATATTTTTAAAGGCCGTTTTTTCAAAATGAGTTTTTTCTCCTACACTGAGCCATAAATCTCCACTTCAGTAGCACTTACACACACACCACACCAAACTTTACATTTTTATTCCTGTCTATATCCTGAAGGTTTTTACAGAGGGATTTGTTAATATATAATTTGCTTGATTATATACATTTTATTCCCCAAAAAAATCATGAAAATATAGTGTTTTCTATCCGAATTTTGAATTTTGAAACTGCACAATCAGCTTGTAACACTCCAAAGAGAAAGGAAAACTTGAAATCGCATCATATGACCCCTTTAAGGGGAGAATTGTTTCTGTACCAAATGAAAACTTCACCTCCTCCTCTGTGACATGTACATGCGGTGTGCCGCAGGGTTACATCTTAGGCCTTGTTTTGTTCTCCCTCTATCTCCTATATATACAGTATCTCACAGAAGTGAGTACACCCCTCACATTTTTGTAAATATTTTATTATATCTTTTCATGTGAATGTGAGGAGTGTACTCACTTCTGTGAGATACTGTGTATATATATATATATATATATATATATATATATACAGACGACATGTAACTTTATATTCCGATAAAACCAGATTAGAAAATATCTCTCCAGTCATTGTTTGATAGTTTGAGTAAAGTTAAAAGTTGGATCGTGGAAATTTTTCTTCAGTTAAAAAAAAAGTGTTAATTTTTTGGTCCTCCTGAATATGCCAACATCCTCTCTAAAACCTTGGTACCTGTAACTAACACTGTAGGCACTCATGCCAGAAATTTGGAAGTCATTTTTGACCTGGCACTCAAATTTGATAAACAAATAAACTCAGTTGTTACATCACACCTCTCTTGATCAGCTTGCACTGGCTGCCAATAGCCGCTCGCATCAAATTCAAGGCTGATGTTTGCCTACAAGACAACCACTGGCGCTGCACCAATATAACTAAACTTGCTAGTTCAGACTTACGCGCCCTCCAGATGCTTGCATTCTGCAAGTGAATGATGCCTCGTGGTGCCATCCCAAAGAGGCACAAAATCACTCTCAGCCCTTTTCCTGGACTGTTCCCAGCTGGTGGAATGACCTGCCTATCTCGATTCAAGCAGCTAAGTTATTAGCCATTTTCAAAAAACGTCTAAAGACACTTTTTTTTTGCCAGCACCTGACCAATTAATACTAGCACTTACCTATTCTATTCTATTCGTTTTGGTCTAATTTATTTTAAAAAACAAACAAACAAACAAACAAAAAAACACCTTGCTATGTGTACTGTGCTAGACTAACTGAAACTTCTCACAGCACTTGTATACTGTTGGTCTCTCGTTGGTTTGATTGCTTCTATAGTTCTCCTCATTTGTAAATCATTTTGGATAAAAGCATCTGCTAAGTGATTAAATGTACATGTAAATGTAACATCAGCATTTTTTCAACTTAAGATGATTACCAAAATTAAATCTTTCCTTCCATTTAGAAACTGTTATTCATACATTTATTTAATCAAACTAGACTACTGCAACTCATTGTATTTAGGGGTCACTCAATCTTGTTTATCTTGCCTCCAGATGCCACTGTAGGGGAATTAAGTCTTAAACTAACAGAATACAGAATCACTAGTACTTATAGTCTTACAGATCATTTGATGTAATTTTTACAGGTTCTGATAAGTTAACAGTACAGATAATTCTAGCAACATTCAAACATGATGTTTTTTTGTTGTTGTTTGTTTGTTTTACACAAATGTGGTTAAGACAATATCTTTAACAATATATTTGAGTTACTAAGTTCCATTCATAAGCAACTATCGTAAGGGTCATAAGTGAGTCATAAATCTTGTGAGGGCACTTCTCATCTGGACAACTGTTTATTCTCCTAGAAACTGTTCCTTGTCATAAATCATATTCCTAAACAACACTTGCAAATACATTGGCAATATCTTTTCCCTGCAAGGTTGAGCTGTAGCACATCACTGGAACAGAATAAAACATTCACACAGAGCACTTCTACACATGATTCACTGTTTAACATATAGCAACTAATGGTGCAATATACCCTAAAAATAATCATATACATTAAGCATACATAAGAGTTAGTGGATATATGTAGTGCGTTGGTCTTTGCATGTCTCATATGGCTATCATGAGAACAACATAATAAAATGACTAAGAACAAAGTTTGATCTACAACTCTCTTTCTATGAAATATAACATTTGATTATATAATGATACAGCTGAATTATTACAAAACAAATACATATTCTCTGGAAGTTGGACTAAATGAGTAAACACGGTTACTGCACTCCATAGTCAGACCCTCTCTCACCTCTCAGATATCAAATACAGACATTGCTTGTAACGTAAATACCAGAATAGACACACTAGTTAAAAAAAAACCCTAATATTACTTACTCATTATATACTAGAAGAGGAGGGGATTGGAAATCAACCCCTTCACCTCAGCCAGACTTTTGACAGGAACTAGAAAGAGGCACATTATCACTCCTGTTCTGGCTAGTTTGCATTGAGTTCTATTTTACCCAGTTTAAGGTATTACTGTTTGTTTAAAAGTCCCTGGATGGTTTAGCTCCACACTACTAATCTGATCTTCTTTCTTACCATCAGACTTAATAGGCCTTTAATGTTATCAAATACCCTGTTGCTGTTTGTATCTATGATATGATTAAAACTAAAGGGGGATTGTGCACTTTTGGTGGCAGCACCCCAGTTGTGCAATAACTTGCCTTTGTACTTAAGATCTGCCACTTCTCTTTTAAATCTTTGCTTGATCTTTCGTTGTTTTGTTTTATGTGAATTTATTGTTGCATATTGTTTTATTTGTTTCATTGCTAGTCTGTTAATTTAATCTGCCTGTGGAGCATTTTGATTGGCTCTGTCGTTATTGAATGTGCTATATAACTAAACAAAACTGAACTAAACGCTACGGTGAGATAAACGCACAAAGAAGATGAAGATAAATGCAAATAGTCTTTAATAAATCCACACAAGGGTAAATCCAGGACAGAACAGGCAGGAGCACACATAGGGATGTAGTAGACCGGACAAACAAAGACTGCACAGACTAGGGCTTAAACACATGGGATGACGAGGACAATTAATAAGACATACCCGAACCAAATGACACAATCAAACATGAGGGAAAACTAGGTCACGGAGCACATGAGGGATGAAAACACAACACAAACAGTCCAGGGGTGTGACAGATCGCTTCCCCTCCCGGAAGGCGCAAGCTCACGCCACAGAAACAACAAAGGGAGGGACGGAGGGGGACTTAGAAGGAGGACAAAGGAGTGGATGTGGGATGGTGACAGGGGAAGGCAAAGGGCTGGCAGGGAGGCAGGCAGACAAATACTGGAGGAGGTTCGGTGGAGGATGGACACCCGGGAAGAGGACCACAAACAGAGTCCAGGGTGGAGACGACGGAGGAGCCATTTTGGAGGCAGAAGGGACCAGGGTCAGATGGAGGAGTCAGGTGGGCCGCAGCCATGAAGGCGACCCACGGTGGAGCCGACGGATGGAGGAGCCATGGCGGAGGAAGGGCTGACGGCTCCAGGGGGCCGAAAGACGGCGGCGGAGCAGGTGGTGGTGGAGCCCGAGGCGGAGAGCCAAGGCAGAGCAGATGGCTCCGGCGACCGAGGCGGAGGCGGGGATCCGGAAGACCGCAGTGGAGCAGGAGCGACAGAGGTGGCGCCAGAGGGAAGGAGGAGCCTGACAGAGCCAGAGGGACGGAGGGACGAGATGTAGCCGGAGGAGTGGAGTCCCGAGGCGGCTGATGGTCAACAACAGACCAAGGCGGAGCTGGAGGGACAAGGGAGCCCGCCAGAGCTGGTGGACTGATGGGCCACTGCGGAGAGGAGGGAGCTAGGAGCCATGGTGGAGCCTCTGGGTCAAAGGGCTGAGGCGGAGTCCGGGACTCAGAGGCTGGAGGCGGAGACAAGGGATCCTCCAGCCACAATGCCGATGGAGACTGGCAGACCCGTGGCAATCCCACCTCACAGATGGTGGGTTGAGGGTGAGCTGAGGGGGGGAGCTGCAAGGAGACAGCGGAGGCGATGGTGAGGACTGATACAGAGGAGGTGGGAGAGGGAGGCTGTGCAGGAGTTCAGAATGCTCAGGAGGATTTGACACGGTGTGTGCAGCGACAGGGGAACAACCACCGTGGTCATTATAGTACAGGCTGATAGTTCAGGGCAGACAAATATTTCCAGACTGACAAGACAGTTCAAGGCAGACAGACAGTTCAAATACGACCTCCGTGGTCGATTCAGGACAGACAGAAGATTCAATCACAACCTCCGTGGTCGTGACGGGACAGACAGATGATGATGGTGGGAGAAGACAAGGCATATCCTCTGAGCGCAACCTCAGCTCACCCCTAGCGGTGGTGCGGTGGGCGGGGCAATCCTCCGTGCCCTCGCTCCCTACTGACACTTCCACCGTCGCGTGTCTAACAGTCAGCTCGCGTACCTGGACTGACATCAAATGAGGCTCTGGCTCCGGGGCGATCCTCAGCTCTGTCGCTCTCCTCGTGATGGCTCGTCGGTCGCAGCGGGCTGGTAGGCTTGTCTCTAGGTCGACCATTATAACAACACAAAAGAAAAACTTTCCAAACAAAAACAAAATGCGGGGAAACACGCCGTGTTTCTTTCACTTCTAGGTCCGGTCTTCTGTCACGCTACGGTTAGATAAACGCACGAGGAAAATGAAGATAAATGCAAATAGTCTTTAATAAATCCACACAAGGGTAAATCCAGGACAGAACAGGCAGGTGCACACGTAGGGATGTAGTAGACCAGACAAACACAGACTGCACAGACTAGGGCTTAAATACATGGGATGACGGGGACAATTAATAAGACACACCTGAACCAAATGACACAATCAAACATGAGGGAAAACTAGCTCACGGAGCACATTAGGGATGAAAATACAAAACAAACAGTCCAGGGGTGTGACACTAAACTCACCACCAGTTTTTGAGCTTGATTTAATATAAAGCACATATTCTGTGTTCGAGTCCTTCCTTCCAGAAAACTTGACATCACACACTTGCAGAGGCGGACAAAATACATAATTTCATTACTCGAGTGAAAGTACAGGAACTGCTGGTCAAATATTACTCCATTAAAAGTGAAAGTTGTAAAGACAGATTTTAAGTAAAAGTACAGAAGTACTTGCATTTAAAAGTACTCAAGTACCAAAAGTAAATTTCCTTTTTTATTTTTGTTGTATGTAATACTTGCAATACCTTATGCCTCTGAAGCAACTTACATTATACCTACTGAATACACTGAATAGCTTGTAGTATCTTTGGAATAAAGAGCTTTTAGAATGTTAAAAATGTATAGAAATTAAACAAGTGAGTTGACAAAAAAATCAAAATGAACACCCCTACCCACCCCCACAAAAGCAGCATGGTAGTGATCTCACACAGCTCTGGCAGTGTGTGCACTCTTCTACGTGTAGCCATTCATCCACATTTGAACCGAGTGGACAGTGAAAATGTTGTAAATACAGACTGATAAAAAAAACAAAAAAAACAAACCTGCTTTAATACCCAGCAACACAACTGTAGCTGTATAACTTTACAACAGCAACACCACTTTAACAAAAAAGCAAAACAGCAAGATGTATTTGCCATCATCGCTCTTGCGATACTTTGATGTCATACGCAGAATGGTCTGTGCAGTGCTGCTTCAAGTCAAACACCTATTGTGTTTTGTCTGGAGACGCACAACAGTGGTTCTGTGGCTTTAAAGGTAATATTTTCGTTTACACAATTTTGCAAAATCAGACAATATTGTGTCTAATATATACCACAATATTAACTTTTTATGAAAGTGAAGTGTGGCCAATTATGGTGACCCATACCCGGAATTTGTGCTCTGCATTTAACCCATCCAAGTGCACACACACAGTAGTACACACACACCCGGAGCAGTGGGCAGCCAATGCTGCGGCACCCAGGGAGCAGTGTGGGGTTCGGTGCCTTGCTCAAGGGTCAGTCGTGGTATTGAGGGTGGAAGAGAGTGCTGGTTATCCACTCGCCCCACCTACAATCCCTGCCAGACCCGAGACTCAAACCTACGACCTTCGGGTTACAAGTCTGGAATGTTTTGATTGTCTTTGTTTAATGCATTTTGTTAAATTTGGAAATCGCTGCTATTTGAAATTGACCGATGACATCCTAACATGCAGTCCATGTAAATGTAATGTTTTTTTTTTGTTTAATGTTTGTTTCAGTCAAACAGTAAGTGGGAGTGATTCCCTTTGGAAGTCAGTTGCCCCTTTTGACATGAGTATGTTGCTGTAACATCTTGTTTGTCAGCCCTAACAATAATTAAAAAGCCAAGCTGGACCTTGCTGGAAAAAACACATTATATCTGAAAAGATACACTTCAGCTGAATCACCTGATCATCCACTTAAGCCATTGGTTTTAATTTAATTGTTTTTAATGGTCATAATTGTCAATTATTTATTGGACGACCATTATAACAACACAAAAGAAAAACTTTCCAAACAAAAACAAAATGCGGGGAAACACGCCGTGTTTCTTTCACTTCTAGGTCCGGTCTTCTGTCACGCTACGGTTAGATAAACGCACGAGGAAAATGAAGATAAATGCAAATAGTCTTTAATAAATCCACACAAGGGTAAATCCAGGACAGAACAGGCAGGTGCACACGTAGGGATGTAGTAGACCAGACAAACACAGACTGCACAGACTAGGGCTTAAATACATGGGATGACGGGGACAATTAATAAGACACACCTGAACCAAATGACACAATCAAACATGAGGGAAAACTAGCTCACGGAGCACATTAAAATACAAAATACAAAACAAACAGTCCAGGGGTGTGACACTAAACTCACCACCAGTTTTTGAGCTTGATAAAGCACATAGCACATATTCTGTGTTCGAGTCCTTCCTTCCAGAAAACTTGACATCACACACTTGCAGAGGCGGACAAAATACATAATTTCATTACTCGAGTGAAAGTACAGGAACTGCTGGTCAAATATTACTCCATTAAAAGTGAAAGTTGTAAAGACAGATTTTAAGTAAAAGTACAGAAGTACTTGCATTTAAAAGTACTCAAGTACCAAAAGTAAATTTCCTTTTTTATTTTTGTTGTATGTAATACTTGCAATACCTTATGCCTCTGAAGCAACTTACATTATACCTACTGAATACACTGAATAGCTTGTAGTATCTTTGGAATAAAGAGCTTTTAGAATGTTAAAAATGTATAGAAATTAAACAAGTGAGTTGACAAAAAAATCAAAATGAACACCCCTACCCACCCCCACAAAAGCAGCATGGTAGTGATCTCACACAGCTCTGGCAGTGTGTGCACTCTTCTACGTGTAGCCATTCATCCACATTTGAACCGAGTGGACAGTGAAAATGTTGTAAATACAGACTGATAAAAAAAACAAAAAAAACAAACCTGCTTTAATACCCAGCAACACAACTGTAGCTGTATAACTTTACAACAGCAACACCACTTTAACAAAAAAGCAAAACAGCAAGATGTATTTGCCATCATCGCTCTTGCGATACTTTGATGTCATACGCAGAATGGTCTGTGCAGTGCTGCTTCAAGTCAAACACCTATTGTGTTTTGTCTGGAGACGCACAACAGTGGTTCTGTGGCTTTAAAGGTAATATTTTCGTTTACACAATTTTGCAAAATCAGACAATATTGTGTCTAATATATACCACAATATTAACTTTTTATGAAAGTGAAGTGTGGCCAATTATGGTGACCCATACCCGGAATTTGTGCTCTGCATTTAACCCATCCAAGTGCACACACACAGTAGTACACACACACCCGGAGCAGTGGGCAGCCAATGCTGCGGCACCCAGGGAGCAGTGTGGGGTTCGGTGCCTTGCTCAAGGGTCAGTCGTGGTATTGAGGGTGGAAGAGAGTGCTGGTTATCCACTCGCCCCACCTACAATCCCTGCCAGACCCGAGACTCAAACCTACGACCTTCGGGTTACAAGTCTGGAATGTTTTGATTGTCTTTGTTTAATGCATTTTGTTAAATTTGGAAATCGCTGCTATTTGAAATTGACCGATGACATCCTAACATGCAGTCCATGTAAATGTAATGTTTTTTTTTTGTTTAATGTTTGTTTCAGTCAAACAGTAAGTGGGAGTGATTCCCTTTGGAAGTCAGTTGCCCCTTTTGACATGAGTATGTTGCTGTAACATCTTGTTTGTCAGCCCTAACAATAATTAAAAAGCCAAGCTGGACCTTGCTGGAAAAAACACATTATATCTGAAAAGATACACTTCAGCTGAATCACCTGATCATCCACTTAAGCCATTGGTTTTAATTTAATTGTTTTTAATGGTCATAATTGTCAATTATTTATTTATTATTAAACTTTTCTGATTTTAATTTAATTCCAGTGCTATTTCTGCAATAACAGTCCTGAATTAAAATTGAATACTCATGTGAAAACCACACATTTTATTTAGTATTTTATTTATGCATAAAGTAAGCAACTCTCGTCTCCTCACAAAAACAATTAAAAGTTACTGAAGTGTCTGAAACAACAACAAAATGTGTCTCTTTTGCTATCAGAGGTTGTTTTTGGAAAACACTCTCAGCTGAAGATAAGGAATTCAGTGAAGTTGTTAAATCAAGCGTCTGCAACATCATGCAAGAAAAAAAGTGATGCTTTGTTAACTACTACTGATGATCTCTTTCTCTGTCCAAGCAAATGCCTAAAATAATTTAAAGGTATGACTTCTATTGCTTCTTTCTTTTTATCCAAGTATGCAAACTGCAATATTGTTCCCAACACTCTGGAGAGATGCTTTGATTAGTAACTACAGACTACTAATATTCAACTGTATATATAGATGATAATTTCACACGTTTCTCTCCAGTGTTTTAAAATTATATTAGCATAAAAAGGTCCTTAAAATACACAAAGTTTGTTACTATAGAACTAAAAGTTTTAACCAATTCAGTTACAGTATATAAACGTAACATTACAAAGAAAAATATTCAGTCATTACATAGAAATGCAGCAATCTTTTGTCAATAAACAGCAGACATCCCTCTAAAGATATACTCTCTTTGTAGTTGCCAGATACTATCACCACAAAGCATTCTGATGCAAGGAAATGCCCAATTCCATCCCTAGTTGCCCATCAGCTCTTAAAAAATACAGACGAGACTCTCGTCAAACAGTAGATATCATGTTAACAATAGAATGAGAAGTTAATAAACTGACAGATACAATATCATTTGGTGCAACAATAACATCAGATCTCTGCCCTTGTCATCTGTTAGTGGCCCACATGTACTGAAGGCATTGTATATGCAGATTCACATGAAAGCAAACCTATGCATAAGACAACACTGCTATATCACACTGGAAACCTCGACTTTAAAACTTCCATCTCAGATATTACAACAGAGTCTTGCAACAAAACAACAAATCTATACCAATAGATATTTCAACACAGCTGTGCTTGAACACAAGGCAATATAATGTTAAAATGACTTTGGAAAGATAACAACAGGCAGACTATCTGTCCTCATGTCAATATTTTAGTAAAATAATATGTAAATAATTATGGTGTAAAAAAAAAGTACAAAACAAAATACACATGAACACATCCTAAGGCCACAAGATCTTATTATATGTTGCACATATAAATCTGTACATGAAATTGTGGGGCTTTTGGACGTTTTAATTGTGTCATTTACCATGTAGATGCATTAACAGTGTAGTCAATACTCTATAATGAATCTCACGAAAACATATCTCAGCCATATAGCACTCCTAAATCAGGAAGGGGGGACCTTTAGCATTCAGAAAATGAAGCCTTTTTTTTTTACTCTCATTACGTAATGCAACCAACCATTTTACTTTTGAGTTGTTCTGTAATTCTCATTAATGGCTGTTATTGATAGCTCCTATTGCCCAAATAAAGCCACTAAGACAAAATTAAATATATAATTTTAATGTATATTCAAAAACACTTTTTTCATTATGGTAATAAGAATATCAGTGAAAGGTGCTAAATGATCATAAAAAAATACTGTAACAATGAAAAATGTAATGGCATAAAACAGACCTCATTTTCTTGATGCAAAATGTATGATTGTGAGGACCAATGATGCCCAAATCATGGCCTTGACAGTTCTTGTGAGATTTGCCAGTCATTAAGTGAGTAAAGTCAGAGAAAGGGACACTTCCAGGGAGCAGAACTCAACCGGTGCTGTCATTTCCACCAGCTCATGCCAATGACAGAGAACAAACCAGCTGTTACACATAGTATTATACATATCTTTCAAAGTCATACATAGTTACAATATCAGATCAAACATGTATCATTGAGAAAAAGCCTGCGAATGCTTAATGAATTAATACATGGAAGCACACTGTGCATTTCCATATGATTACACATGGGTACAGTGTTACAAACAGATCTCGCGATGGTAGTAGGACATTACCTGAGTCCTCAGGACAGTAGGGTACTAACCCTTAGCACTTTACAGCAGGCCTATACATCACACATGATGCTGATTTTAATGAAGTGTGTCTCAATAGGTGTCAGTCGAAAGATGATGGGTTGTACCTTTTGTTTTTTTGGTTAGTAACATGAAATTCCCATGTTAGGTGTTTTTTGTTCTTCACCTCTTAAAAGTACCATAAAACCCCTTCTAGCCCCATAATATATTACCAAAAAGTATAAAACAACCCTCAATGATCAAAAGAGAACCTTGTTTGTTTCTAAATAAAGAAACAAAAGAGGAGAATTTCCCCTCATCCTGTCTGTAGCGCATCTCTCTGTCAGCAGGTGGAGCCACAGTGCCAGTGGCTCTGAGAGAGGTCTGGGTGTGCTGTCGTCTCAGGGCTTGTCTAAAGAGTATGGTGTCAGACAGCGAGTCGGCCCGGGGCGGGATGTAGAGGACTCCACGTGGACGGAGCGGCTGCGGGAGGCTCCTGGGTGAAAGAACAAGGCTGGGCCTCGACTTTTGCCACGCCGCGACCCTGACACAATCGCCGGTGTCTCAACAGTCTGTCTGTCCGTGAGAAGCTCTTGAGGTGAAAAATGGAGAAGTTAGTGGAAGTGTTCAACTAAAGCATTTACACTTTTGACTTCAACTCAATGATTATTCTTCCTTGCGTTCATTTAATGAAAAACCTAACTGCAAACTAGAAATTAATTAATTTTAATTTCTAAGTGTATTCCATTTGTACTTGGCTACAGTGGCTACTGGGTTGAAATTATGCTTCTAATTTAAAAAACACACACAAAAATCTTAAAGAAGTTGCTTTATGTCTATGCAGGGTCAAAAAGCTCTCAGATTTCATCCAAAATATTTTGACATTTTTAAAAGACCTTTTTTAAAAATATAAAACGGATGGTTCCGGTCCTTGATTCTGATTGGTTGAGCCGCGTTCGAAGCTGTTGTAAATTACACTACAAACATACACCTTTGTTTTCTTCTGCGTGTTGCTCGGCAACCACTTTGTTGGAACCACAACGGTTTCTGAGAAACTACATTAATAGCCACTTTTCCACTATCGGGCCGAACAGTTCTAAGAACTGTCAGGTACGGTTCCAGTTGTATTTCCACGTGAGCTTGGTACGGCATGGCACGATTACAAACCGTTCTTGGCCCGGAATTCTCGGCACGGTTAGACAACCGTGCTGAGCTGTGCTGGTATAGTGCATGTGCGTGACGTCGCCACTCAAGATCTGCCACTTGTCTGTTGCCTGGCTGCTAGTTTCTCCGTAGCTTGCTAAGCACGCTATTTTGAGCAATGTAAACACAAATTAGTAATAAAATTTAAAGAAATTTCTGATCATCCTCCATAACACGGTGGTTATTTACACCTCATATCATATGTAAACACTTGTGTTACCACGGCAACGACTGACGCATTTGAATTGCATTCCAAAGAGATCAGATATCAGCTCCGCAGTGGAAAACGAAAACATAACTGTACCGGCCGGCTCGGATCGGTGCGGAATGGAACGGTTATGCAAAGAGAACCGTTCAGCGCGATGGTGGAAAAGCGGCTATGGTTTGGTGGAAGAATACTGTTTTTATTTATATCATTACACTTTATTTGCTCCGTTTTATTCTGTGAAACCTTACTACGTATATGGAATAACCGTTTTATAAAAGCAGTAAGCCCTGTGAAGCCGTGGTGAAATTCACTGCAAACCACGGCTTCTTGGAGCTTATTGCTTTACTTAGCTGTTATAAATTTACTGTAAACCACGGCTTCTTGGGGCTTATTGCTTTACTTAGCTGTTATAAATTCACTGTAAACCACGGCTTCTTGCTTTACTTAGCTGTTATAAATTCACTGTAAACCACGGCTTCAAGGGGCTTATTGCTTTATTTTAGTATATTGCCTAATATCATTTAAAATTGGACATTATATTAAAATATATTTTATAAAAATTCTTACACAAGTCACAAATTGGTTTCTCTTCCCTCCTTTTTGAGTCTTGAATGCCCAATTTGACATCTTGTATATAGAACCTGGTCATATCTATTTTCAAAACAATAATTACTTCTTTCATTTACTGCTGGATTCACCTCATATAGTTTGCATTCATTTCATTCCATTTTCATGGCGTTTTAAGTTTTGGTTACTTGGACTTTAAATGGAGGGACAGAAACCACTCAGGTTTAAATAAAAATAGCCTATAATTTTAGTTTCGAAGATTAAAGGTGGGGTAAGCGATTTTTCAAAAACGCTTTAGAAAACTGATTCGGGCCAAATAGCAAAACAAACTTGTAGCCAATCAGCAGTAAGGGGTGTGTCTACTCATGATGTGGAGGAGAGAGCGTTCAGTCCAAGCCCGCGACAGAAAGATAGAGATGGCAGATAAAAAACAAAAGAGGAAAACGTCTGCGGAACAAAAGAAGGCTTAAGGCAATAAGGCAAGAAGTAGAACCCGTGTAAATATCGGATCAGCTTTCCAGTGCTGGAGAGAACTCAAGGAGTGGAAGGCCTGCGATCGGACGCCGAGGTTGCTTTGTTTCTTCTCGATAGGTGAGTAACACCGTGTCTGCGCCGCAACAGCTAAAGTCTGTCTACACTGGACGCGACAAAGCTACCGTTGAAAATCATTTGAAATTTGTGTCAATACGTCATGAATAGAACGCAGCCGCAGTTTTCTGTTGGGGATTTGTCATGTAACGCCGCGCCACATCCAGTGTAGACCATAGATATGTATATATATCTATGGTGTAGACAGCATCACTAATTATAATGAGTTCTATAGTATTTTGTCGCGCCGCGCCACTCACGTCCGGTGTAGACACGGTGTAACATTGATTTTGCTTGGTTTCACAGAACTGATCGTTGCCTGGGTTGTGTACGTATGTGTGGGGCGGAGCTATCAAAATAGGGGCGAGACCCTTTTGGGGTAGGGGCGTGTTTGTTTTGGTGATTTCAAATGTCAACATTGGCTACCAGAAATCGCTTACCCCACCTTTAAACAAAGTCTTATGGGTTTGAAACAACATGCGGGTGAGTAAATGGTGACAGAATGTATGGTGAACTTGTATGGTTCACAAGTGTTATGAGGGCAAACCAACTGAACTGTTCACTCACCTACCTAGCAATAGTGGCATCATCATTTATCATTTGACATTGAGGCTACGTCCACACGAAGCCAGAGCTTTCCCTATCCGATCTTTTTTTTTCCCTCAGCAAGGGCGGCGTTTTCAGATTTATCCACTCTGGGACCCGGTTTCAAAAAATATCGGTTTCACTCTCCCAAAACGCCGGATCCGTGTGGACGAAACGCCTATACGATACAAAATGTATGTGTATACAGCTAAGCGCGTCTCCGTGTGGACGGGGCCTGAGCCTACATATTTCAATATAATGCAGTATTTCCCTTAACTGCTTATATTGTTACTTTTGGTCCAAATGGTAATAAAACAAATTCCAGACAGCTGTAAGGACTAAAGCCCTATTCACACCACTAACAATTCCTTTGCTTCGTGTCACCAGTCTTTACAAACTCGGTCGCTCATAGGCATTCACACTGATGGTTGCATAGTGACATTCATGAACAACATTTGCAGATGTCATTACATGCTGTTAACATCAAATCAGTTTTCTTGCCACTAAATTTACATTCTAGAGGGAAAATTGTATGCCAGCAGCTATCTATATGTAGCAAAAGTGGGTCTGCGGCTTGAATATATCCGCTTCTAGCAGTACACGAGGGAACTCCTTTTTGATTTAGATTATAAAAGAGACAACTCTCAAGACTTTTTTTCCTGACGAACAACTGGCAATATGTTTGCAGTGATTTGATTTAACGTAAAAACTTATAACAACTACATACTCCGTCTGATAGGATTAACTTCTCCATCTTTCCAACATTTCCCTACAGCATCTGACGGGACAAAGATCACGTGTGCTCCACTGACTTCAATGCATAATTATATTAAGTATTTTTAAGTATATTAAAGTATATTGTTCAACTTTCTCAAATGGACACAGGCACATTGACACACCGATAGTCTCGGTCGCTGTAAGTCGGCAGCTCTTGAAAACGAATGCCTCTTTGTTGCTGCAAGTTTCTTGCGGTGTGAACGGGGCTAATGAATGATCATGGGAGTTGTCTTATATCTTAAAACCAGTGTTATAAAGCGTGTTCTTACCTGCTGGCAGCGCTCACACTGGTAAGGCTTTTCACCACTGTGAACACGCTTGTGTCTCTCCAGATGGTACCTCTGAATGAACCGCATGTCGCACATGTCACAAGCAAACGGCTTCTCTCCTAACAGAGAAAAAGAGTCTTTATTGAAGCACCCCACATCTTCATTCTCGCAGCATGCCACAACACACAACATCGACAAAGATTCTGAAACACTGTTTCTGACATGAAAGGATCGAGACTGACTGTCATATGGGTTCCCACTTGAAATCTTAAATAGAGAGTATATTCATGCTTAGAAAGAATTTAAGTATATGACTCCATACAAACTCGAGTTTGTAGAGTTTAATATGGAATAAAAAACTGCTTGATTGTAAAGTGGCACACTGGGGTTTTGGTTTTAAAAATCAGAAACCTAGTTTGAGACTTGAGGTTATGTTCTACCTACTTGGAAAATAAATACGACTGATCATTGAAAACTGGTAAAAAGAAACCACTACAGTTTTTTTTTTCGATCGATTATGCTTTAACACTTAAATGAATGTAAATAAACTTAATAAACACAAAAGCACATCCAAAGAAAAATGAGGCAGGAACACCTACACAGATATTGTGAAACCTGATACTACACGCAAGCGTGAAGTGAGTCTTGCAAAACTGGCACCCAAGAGCAGTAAATTAAACATTTTTAAATGTCTTGACTTTGATGCAAATATTATATGATGCAGGATACAGCTAATAAATATTTCAAAAGTAACAGATCTCATTCAAAAATTCATTATTATACATTCTGGCCATTAATTTTAATAAGTCAATTATCTCATAGATTTTTTTTTTTCCCCAAATACCTCAACCACAAAAATATATACAAACTTTAGTTCCAATCAAGGCATACTGGGTACAAATCAGGGGTACAGTGAGCGGACACATACCAGTATGAGTCAAGCTGTGTCTTTCCAAGTGGTAACGTTGGAAAAACCGCATGTCGCACATCGAGCAAGCATACGGCTTCACCCCTAAATGCAGAGTCAATTTTAGTGAGTGAATGTCGTTATACAACATTCAAAGCAAAAACAAAAAAACAATTTTTAACGCTGTTTAAAAAAAGATGTAGAGCATGCTCTTGGTTTTTTTTCTGCATGCTGAGATTTAATCCATTTTACTTATTACACCACTTGCAATATTTTAAGACCAAAAATTGCTTGTCTAATGCAGTTTTGTGTGTTTGGATGGTTTTAAATGGAAATAATGTTCCCAAACAACAAAGTAAAAGTGGTTAAAAGTTTTTTTTTTTTTTTTTTTTAATTAGTA
>NW_015540834.1:138643-160642 GCF_001515605.1 Sinocyclocheilus anshuiensis | reverse complement strand
AAAGTAAAAGGGGTTAAAATTTTTTTTTTTTTTTTTTTTTAATTAGTAGATGAGAGATGAGTCAAAATTATCTTCAGTAGTAATAAAATTATGCCACAAATGCTCACAATAGACCTGCATACTGAACCCTGTCCATTCCTTTAAACTATGTGGCAGAACACAATGTCAAAAATGGGGCACTTAATGTAAATTTATGTAAATCTTGTCTCTTAATGAATTGATTTGAACAGTACCTAAGGAGTGGGTTAGAGAATGATTCATTTAAAAGTAGAAATATCTATAAATTATCAGCAATTCAATAATAATAATAATAATAATAATAATAAATAAGCAGTTTCTAGGAATGGTGGATATGGAGCAACATGAAAGGCTGCTATTAGGGAATCAGTGACATGATGCCATTGATGACAGATACACTGCGTATCTATCAGGTACAAAGTAAGACCTTCATGGAGCACTATCATTAAATTAATAAAATGTTGTTGACTTTGAATTTAAACTGTGAATTAGAAACATTTAGTAATGTCCATTTTATGCGTTCATTTGTCAAGGAAACATAAAATGGTTGTTGCTTAAAATTGAACTAAAAGTCATTTAGCATGCAGAAAACTAACATTAACTACAAAAAGGCAGGGGTTTGAGATGACACATACCCGTATGAGTGAGGCTGTGTCTCTGCAGGTGGTAACGCTGAAAAAACCTCATGTCACACATCAAGCAAGCATACGGCTTCACCCCTGAATGCACAGAGCACCAACAGTTCATGTATGCGTTTCTATTAATATAGCATTTTTGGGGGAAAAAAAAAAAAAAATCCGGCTCATACCAAGTGCATCCGCAGTAACCAAAAAAAAAAAAAAACCTTATAAATACATGTGGACTACATTACAAAGCATCAAGAAATTAGATGAAGTATTATGTGTGTGCATTATAATCATTTTATATTTAACATGAAATTTTGTGTGTGCCACAAAGATTTAGTTGTCAAACATGCCTGTTCATAATCCCCTCCTCTGTAATCAGATGAGCAATTCAATTCAAAACAAATAATCCTGCTTTGGAAAAAAAGGAGGTGGCATTATCGTCAGCATGTGTTTTCTTTTTTTTTTAATGCTTGATGATTAGGAAAAATACAAACTCGAGTTTGTTGTAGTTTAAACAGATTGTGTCTCTCTTCATAGCATACTGAGAGCTTTTGCAGGGCTCGCAAAATTTCAAAATCCCCGGTAGCCCTTTGATCAGGCATTCTTCAGATTTTGGTAGCCCAAAATGAATTTAACTAGCTCGAATAAAAAAATAAATAAAAAATGGCTGAAATTTACTGCAGAAAACCAGCATGATTAAAAACGTCCATGACTGTAATTTCCTTCAAATAAGTAGGGGTGCAATGGATCACAAAACTCACGGTTCAGATCATATTACAGATTTTAAGTCGCAGATTGAATAATCTTTAAGGTTCTTTATAATTCAAGCAACACATTATTTAAAAAGCACTTTACTTTTTTGATAACAGAAAAGAACTAGCATCATAACTAAAAAAGATCAAACATTTTTAAAGACAAGTGAACGTCGATGATAAAATAAGAAAAAAAAAATATTCCAAGCGTAGACAAATAAAACGGAACAAAGTTATAGGCCTGTCAAAAAAAAAATTGAATTTCGAATATTCGGCGAATTTAAAATAAAAATCCGCATTCGAATTATAGGTGTGCGTTAAGGAGGCAGCCTTATCAGTGGCGCACGAGATGTGATGATGATGTAAGTGTCGTTGCATTATAATGTTTTTGTTAGCCCATCCAGTTGAAGCCACTAGATGCGGCGCTGCTGCGTTGTTCATTAAAAATATTGCGGAAAAAGAGAACATCAATGTGGAGAAGATCTTGTTTACATCAAGACTGAAACCAAGCCGTTCACACAGAACGCATATTTCGCGCATTTTCTAGAGGGACATCTGTTACCGTTGCACTTGCGTCTCGCACAAAGGAGCCGCATGTTTAGAAAGCCACGTAAAATTAATACAAGTTTAACTTTGAAAAAAACATATATCGAGACTTTATGGCAGGGTTTTTTCCCCATCCCACTGCATCTCATGTTTTTAAATGAAAAATGTACTCTGTGTGATTGGCTTTCCGCCCTTTGTATTAAACTATGCATACATACATGATGCTGTTTTGTTTATAGTTGTTTAAGCAACTTAATTAATTATAATTGGTTTATAAACATTATTTTAAACATTATGCACTTTTTTTCACAGATAGTCGTTATCTTATACTTTGAATAAACATGCATTAGTAATATTTTGCTCGATGCGCCCTCTTGTGGCCTCAGAAGAGAAGCCAAAAGCTATTCTTCACCATAACTGAAATTATGCATTTTAAATTTGAATATAATTCGAATTTTGATAATATTTAAGTACAAAATTCAAATGTAGTTTTTCAGCCATTTTGACAGCCCTACAAACTTACAAATAAAATAATGTCTAACAGTAGTTTTCAGGTACAGAAATGTAATCAAGTGTAAAGTAACACTGCATAGTGTTCACTGTATAAATTAAATATAGCTCAGAATTTGATAAAGTTGTGTTTTGTTGTTTGATTAACATTAATGACAGACAGCAGCAGGTATTTACAGCCTGAATGCACGTATCCATTATGGATGATACACATGCGATTTCTTTCTCCACTGTTTACGTTCACTTAAGACAAAATCGACTGTGTTTACAAGAATACTTGAGACAGGTATGTTGAGATAATTTTGTGTGTATGTGTCCGTTCAAGCTCAAGTATACGTGAAAGAGGAATCAATTCTGTGTTTGGATGCTGTTTGAAACACCACTCTCTGTGCGTGCTTTGAGTGTGTGTGCAAATAAAACAGCACCCCAAACAGTACTCTCTTTCGCTTCTTCATGTGCTTGAATGATTTAAACGCTTAAATGTTTAAATTAGCAACGCATGCAAATGATCCATTTCACCATTACAAGCGAGTGAACAATGTGAATCACTAATTCAAGATAGCCCATCAGACAGGGCGGTGACATATTTTGGCAGCCCGACTGGAAGACACAATAGCCCCGGGACGTCGGGCTGGCGATTTTGCGAGCCCTGCTTTCAGAGGCAATTCATAATGATATATACACACAGAGATTTCACCTACCCGTATGGGTGAGGCAGTGTCTCTGTAGATGGTAACGTCGGAAAAAACGCATGTCGCACATGGTGCAAGCATAAGGCTTCACCCCTAAATGCACAAAGTAGCAGTGTATTAGCCTTACTGCCACCCGTCAACTTAAACCAAGCACTCATGGGAACTGCTCAACTCACAGAACAACATACAGTCTACATTCTCATTAGCCAAGTAGGGTGAGTTATGCATAGAATGCTAAGAGCAGTTCACAAACTGAGCATCTACTAGACATGAAGTACACTGCAGTGCTGCCACCTTAGAAATATGGAAATAATTTTGCTCAGGTTCTGGAATTAAGCTAAAAAAATTGGGTTAAAGTGTAACTATGAGCTTATAGCTTTAGCAATTTTACCTTTTGGGAAGTGCTTTCTCTTTTTTTCTTGATAATGTACTATTACTATAGAACTATAGAATAATTATTCTTTTTCTCAAATTTATACTGAAGAATATCAAGATTCTTTTTGGTCTGATTTTGTGCATTGACTGTAAAATGGTGTATGAAAGTGGACAGAATTGTCATTTTGGATGAACTAACATGTTAAAGGGGTCATATGATGCGATTTCAATTTTTCCTTTCTCTTTGGAGTGTTACAAGCTCTTGGTGCATAAAGAAGATCTGTAAAGTTGCAAAGACTAAAGTCTCAAATCCAAAGAGATATTCTTCAAAAAAGATAAGATTCAACCACGCCTTCCTAAAACGGCTCGTTCTAACACGCCCCCACATGTCTACGTCACGATGTGGGAAGATTTGCATAACGCCGCCCAAATGTTCACGCAAAGAAAGAAGGCGTAACTTTTATTCTCGCTGTAGTATTGTTGTTGCCGCCACCGCCATGTTGTGAAGGCGCTGTGTGTATCGTTGTGAAAGCAAAACTACTTTTTTTGGCCTTCCGATCGCCGGATCGGCTTTCACCGTGGACGAAGTGGAGTCCAGCCCGGGGTCGTCACATGTGGTCACCTATGCTCACTCAAGCCGGCCTCCGCTCACTCTAGGCCTTTGGCCTCTGCTCACTCTAGCCCGCCGTGTATTTCGTTGTGAAAGCGAAACTACTTTGTTTGTCCTTCCAAAAGAGGACACGACTATAAATCAGTGGTTAAGTTGTATTTACAACACTGTTCCAGAACAGTTCAACCCAAAAATTCAGATGTGTCCAGCGCATTTTATGGAGGACTGTTTCCTGATCCTGGTAGAGTAGACTACAATGCCGGCTGTTTTTTATATTTAAAGAATTTGCCACTGACGATTCAAACGCAAGTTGAGCAGTGTAGAGTAGGACTTGTTGTTTGTCATTTCTCCGATCACAAATGCAGACATGGTTTTATGTTTACGCGGCGCGATGCAACGCAACGCGTAAAAAGACAGTAATAAGTCATTATAATCCGTAATTATGTCCCCGCTGGATGCAACAAATGCCTCGTTTATAATGGGTTTTAATGTTTTTGTCTCGTCACTCCGGCCGGACACGGCATCACAGTATGTTAAGGGGCGTAACATTTCCGTCACACGCTTGAGGTATCCGGCCAATCACAACGCACTGGATAGCTGGCCAATCAGTGCACACCTCGCTTTTCAGACCGATGAGCTTTGTAAAAATCGACGCGTTTCAGAAAGGCGGGGCATAGAGGAGAAACAATAATGTATAGTATGTGGAAAATAATGTGTTTTTTTGAACCTTAAACCGCATTAAACACATTTCATTACACCAAATACACAACATAATGTTCTTTTTAGCAACATCATATGACCCCTTTAATGTATAATACAATAAAAAATAATATGGAAATGTATACATCTGTAGTGTCAATGATAGCTGACAGTATGCACTTTAACCCAAGAGCACATTCATTTAATAATAAAAAAAAAAAAATGTGGACACTCCATTTCTTCTGTATGAAAGTAATATATTAAACGAATTAATATTAAAATTGCATACTTCCAACTTCCTGTTAGACAATGGCAGCAGAGCTCAGATATTATCTAAGGGGGGTAAGACAGAAAGACACATACCAGTATGAGTGAGGCTGTGTCTCTGGAGGTGGTAACGGTGGAAAAAACGCATGTCACACATGGAACAAGCATACGGCTTCACCCCTAAATGACCAGAGCAGAATATTAACCATACGCATCATCTCAATAATACAACCTAACAAATTCCAATTGAGAATCAGATAGTAGCCTAGTTTTACATTCTGATCCAGTTGTCATTTTAGTACGACTACATCGTGGTTTAATTCTCTAACAAAGTGTTGATGTTGGAAATGCATCTTTTCATAATTATTGCCGAATACAGAAATCTCCACCATCATTAACTGACTGTAGTTGTACTTGACAGTGCAGAAGATTCTTCAATCTCTAAATCAACTGAACATGTTCTTTCAAAATATTGCAGCAATAAAAAGTGATTGTTTGCCTATGACAAACCTTTTTGTTCTCCCACAAAGTACATAAATACATGTGCATATCTACCCATCACTAGATTAGTGTCTTCCAAATAACAAGTATTAAAAAAAAAACGTTATATATGCCACTCATGAAACAATGAACCAACTACTATGAGTCAAACATGAACCACTGCACAAAGTTTTGTAATTCTGTGAAACTGGAAATTTGCCATTCTATCTTCAGGTGAATAACCATGACTCTATTGGTGTACTTAAGGGAAACTTCACTGCTCCTCGTCCGAAAACCTTTTTAATAAATCTCAACAAGATAAAACACTCAATGGTAAAAGTTTATAATTTTGAACATTATGTTCATTTATTTTACATGCTGAAGAAAACCAGCAGTGAGAGGAGTACAAAGAGATGACACATACCCGTATGGGTGATGGTGTGTCTTTGGAGATGGTAGCGTTGGAAAAAACTCATATCACACATTGTGCAAGCAAATGGCTTCACCCCTAAATGCAGAGTACTAGTATTAGAATGGACTTTCAGATATCAGCTTCAATGTAGCAACTTCATGATTAAAGATAACAGAACATTCACAAGGGGGAAAAAAAATATCAAAATTTTAAATGCATAATCCTCTATTAAAAAAATAGAATACAATTGAAAATAACAACTAAACCCTCCATGCATATGGAGCCTGGAGGGGACAAATAATTATAATAATCACAAAAAAAAAAAAAAAGTGTTCACAACAGTAGGCTCATTCTCAGGAAATGGTGCCATTTGTGCCCCATAAATTAGATACAAAAACTGTTGGAAAAAAACACAGATATTGTAAAAACTAATATATAATGGTCTAACGGATTCCCATTTTAGATTTAATTTGAAATGGCTACTAAGCCAAACATTTTAAATTTTTAGTAAATGGCGATGATGTGTAGTTTTAAGGCTGCTGCATGACAAGCATAATTTCTTCTTGTTAGTTCTGTTTATAATGCTGGGGCGGTCTAACCATTTACAATATTTGAAACTGCTTTAAAATGTAGCATTCTGTGTAGATTTCTAAAGGGTCACGTGTTTTGTTGTCTGTGCTGACTTGTACATATGATCTGCTTTGTGCTATGTCTCTGAAGTGGAGGCACAGAGTGGTGGCTTGTGTGACACTGACGCAAAATCACAGATTTCATCCTCCCCAATGGAAATCATACTGCCTGAACTGTTCACTATCCTCTATGTGCCATTTCTTTTACAGAAAATAGTAAATGTGTAGACAAGGGACTGATTTCTGCTGCAGCTTTAAGGCCCGAGTACTCTTTCTTTTTCTGCATTACGCACCATTTCATGCGCAGCTTACAAAGTACACTCAACCGCATATGAGCATGGATGGACGACTTCAACACGTGCAATAGCACCTAGTGGACTCTTTCTGTCTCAACATTCACCTCGTGCCTGCGCTGTGGCACACGCACCATCTGCATGGACAAAAAAAAATGGGCCTGCAATTTTTTTGGAGGACACTATAGATAACCTTAAAGGCCCCGATATAATTCAAGTGAAACTGAAGACAAACTGGTGTGATGTCAGTCTGTCGAGATCAAACGTGAGTAAAATATGAATACACTGGAGAGCTGCTACATAGCAGAAATTGAAGTTATAATAATTTTTTTTTTTTTCTCTTTACAGGAATCTATTGTATAAAATTTTACACAAACATGTGACTTGACTGGAGTGCTGAACTGGGTAGGCTGACGGTGTGTGGAACATTTGTGGATTGTTAGCGTCTTGACGCTAGAAATGTTTCAAAATCCACAAATGTGTGCAGCGATCCACAAATGCACAATAAGCCATTCATAAATGTACGGGGGGGGGGTTAATCCACAAATGCACGCAGCGATCGACAAGTGATCTACATGCACAGGACACAATTCACAAATGAATGCCAGGCAAAGTTGTGTTTGTGAGATAAAAAGATATTTGTGAATGTTTTTTTATTTGCAAATCTCAATTTATTTATTTGTGAATTTAATTCATGTTTGGGAAACCAAGATTTATTTGTGGATCTCATTCTATTTATTTGTCAATGTTTAATTTTGGTTGTTTTTAATTTATTTAGAATTATGCAACAATTCTATCTCCTTCGTTTTCCCACTGTGAAACAAGGCACGGGCCAGTGTTGCCACTGGGAACAACTGATTAGAGCTAAACAAAAAACAGTGATGTTTTCTATTATATTTACAGAAATATTAACTCATTCTGTGTGCTGCAATGGTATTATTTCCTAGTTAAGGCCATTATGAGCCATCATTGCACTGACCTTTAACCCGGTTTTGAATGTAAGGAGTTGATAATTGTTCAAAACATTACATAAGAGAAATTTAGTTATATTTTCTCAATTATAATTTGCCGTTTACGCTGCCTTCATGTGCATCATCATATGCTGCCTCTAATGCGCACACACCTCTTTTTACTCTGGATTAGATTTCAATGTTATTGAACTCAAAATGTTACAGTGGCAGGTTTAAAATATATGTAGTGCTTCAGGGTTAGTAACAATACATAATTACTAGAACCTTGCAAGGCACACACTGATCAGCATCAACATTAAAATGACAAATTACATGAATAACATTGATTTAATATACTGTTTCAATGGTACTTGTCAAGGGGTGGGATATATTAGAAAGCAAATGAGCAGTAAGTTCTTGAATTTCATGTGTTGCAAGCAGGAAAAACGGGCAAGCGAAAAGATCTGAGTGACTCTGACAAGGCTAAATAGTGATGGCTAGACGACTGGCTCAGAGCATCTCCAAAACGCCAAGTCTTGTGGGGTATTTCCGGGTTGCAGTGGTTAGGACCTACCAAAAATGATGGACAAAGGAAGGACAACCAATGAACCAAAGTCAGGGTCATGGGCACTCAAGAATAATGTATGTGGGAAGTGAAGGCTAGCCTGTCTGGTCTGATCACACAAAGCTACTGTGGCTCAAATTGCTGAAAAATGTAATGCTCCTCATGATACAAAGGTGTCAAAACACACAAGTTTCCTGGGTCTGTATAGCCACCGATCAGTCGACGTGCCCATCTGTCAAGCACCTAAAATGACGCATGAGCAACAGAACTGGATTCACAGAAAAAGTCTGCCTGGTCTGATGAATCACATTGTCTTTTAGTTGTTTACCTGGAGAAGAGATGGCAGCAGGGGAAGAAGCACTATGGGAAGAAGGCAGGCCGACCGAGGAAGTGTTTTGCTCTAGACAATATTCTGTTGGAAACCTTGGGTCCTGGCATTATTGTGGATGTTTCTTTGACACAAACCTAAAGATTACTGCAGACACCCCTTTATGGCTGTGCTGTTTGCTGATGGCAGTGCCCTCTGTCAGCAGAATAATGCACCCTGCCACACTGCAAAAAATGTTCAGGAATGATTTGAGGAACAAGGTGTAGCCTTGGCCTCCCGATTTTCAAGATCTCAATCCATTTGAGCATCTATGGGATGTGCTGGATGAAAAAATCAGATTAATGTGGACTTGCAGAATCCATCCAATCTAATCAATCCTTGCAACTTGCAAAAGGATCTGCTGCTAATGTCTTGGTGCCAGAGACCACAGGACACGTTTAGAGGTCTTATGAAGTCCATGCCTTGATGCTCCAGAGCTGTTTTGGCAGTATAAGGGGGACCTACACAACAGTAGGCAGGTGGTTTTAATGTTGTGGCTGATCAGTGTTTTTAGAATTGGGGTTGTGGTTACAGTTTAAGAATTAGCCACTGACAAAAAGGTCCAACTTTATATTAAGTGTCTTTAACTATTAAGCACTTACACTGCTGACCAGTGGTTGCATTAGATTTTCTCACTGTCTGTCATTTTGATGGACATGGTCGTAAAAATTTCATTATAATCTATTATTACCCATCATTTTAATTTTCATAATTTATTGAAAATAAATGTAATACATTTTTTGTTCACATTTTAATTTTTAATCATGCATTTACTATTATGCATTTGTTTATTTATGAAGAGAACAAATGAACAGAGACTGTGCATCACTTTTCATGTTCAACACCACATAGAGCAGATGAATGTTTAATTGCTTGTTTGTTTTTCACAGTAAAACACAATGTTTGTGTCTGAAATATAGGCGCTCAGCTACGGTCTCTGCTGGAGGTATCCGCACCACTTCAGTCAAAATTTTCTTCCAGGGAAATAGTTTGCAGGAATCTCTGAATGTGGGATTTTCCAATCCTGCAAGCATTGCTTCACCGGGAGGAAATCCCACAGAATGTGCTCCACAGATCAAAGACGAGACAATAATAGATAACAGCTAATTAATATGCACACTCACCACCAACTAGACAGGGGTGGAAATTACAGTTACAAGTTGCAATAGATTTTTCCTTCACTGCTAAAAGAAAATCAGTCAATGACGAAAAATATTTGATTAAAGGGGTCATATGATGCGATTTCAAGTTTTCCTTTCTCTTTGGAGTGTTACAAGCTGTTCGTGAATAGATAAGATCCCTAAAGTTGCAAAGACTAAAGTCTCAAAACCAAAGAGATATTCTTTATAAAAGTGAAGACTGGTCCATGCCCTCCTAAAACGCCTCGTTTATACACGCCCCCACATGTCTACGTCACTATGTGGGAAGATTTGCATAACACCAAAAAATGTTCACGCAAAGAAAGAAGGCGTAACTTTATTGTTGCTGCCACCGCCATGTTGTGAAGACTCTGTGTGTTTCGTTGTGAAAGTGAAACTACTTTGTTTGGCCTTCCAAAAGAGGACACGACTACAAATCAGTGGTTAAACTGTATTTACAACACTGTTCCAGAACAGTTCAACCCAAATATTCCCGATGTGTGCAGCGCATTTTATGGAGGACTACAACCTGATCCTGGATAAGTCATTATAATCCGTAATTATGTCCCCACTGGATGCAACAAATGCCTCGTTTATAATGGATTTTTATTGGTTTTGTCTCGTCGCTCCGGCCGGGACACAGCATCACAATATGGTAGGGGCGTAACATTTCAGTAACACGCTTGAGGTATTCAGCCAATCACAACGCACTGGATAGCTGGCCAATAAGAGCACACCTCGCTTTTCAGACCGATGAGCTTTATAAAAATCGACGCGTTTCAGAAAGGCGGGGCATAGAGGAGAAACAATAATGTACAGTATGTGGAAAATAATGTGTTTTTTTAACCTTAAACCGCATAAACACATTTCATTACACCAAATAATGTTCTTTTTAGCAACATCATATGACGCCTTTAATGCAACCACTGCTGCTGACAATACCCAAACCCCTTTACCCATGTTATTTCTGAGAAACAGTGTTGAAAATTAAAACAGTCATACAAACAAATTTGTGAATATTTTCTAGCTGCCTTTACTGTGTGTGTTCAAACTATGTTTGTTTGTGTAGCATAGCGTGTTCATGAATTTGGGGGTGGAGCAATGAAGGGAGGGACGCGTTTCTTTTTTGTTAGCGGTGGGTTTGTTTGGGTGTTGACTTTAAATATCAACAGCGTTTCTCAGAAATCACTTTCTGCACCTTTAAACCTAACCATATCACCTTAACGTAAGCACATAGTAGTTAACAACCAATATAAAGTGTGCTCAAAAAAAAAAAACCCAAAAAACATCTATTGGTTAAGTAGTAAACTGAATATTGTGGGAGGATGTGCCCCCCAAGGTGTCCCTCAATATCTATGGAGTGTTATGGCCCTGCACTTTTGGGCTAAGTTGGGAACATATTTCATGGATGCAGTTAACTTTCAGCAGTAACCTCTTCAAACAAACAAACAAACAAAAGAGAATTTCTGTACCGGGATATGGCACAGTTCCCTGAGAATGGGCCAGCCATTACACACACCCCCGTGGCTGAGACTGTGTCACTGGAGATGACAACGTTGACAAAATTAAATAAATAAAATAGGTGCAACTCAGAGGACACTGAAAAAAAATTGGTCACAAAAAAAAGCCTTAATGCATATTGAGAACCATGGAAAGTATGATTGCCATGTGGTAAAGGCTGCAAACTAAAGTGTTTGATATGCTTAAATGTGCATTGCCCTTCTTGGACTCATACCCGTATGGGTTAGGGCTGTGTCTCTGCAGGTGGTAATGCTGAAAAAACCTCATGTCACACATGTAACAAGCATAAGGCTTCACTCCTAAACACAGAGTACCAGAGTGTTAAGTTTTGATGAATAAAAATTTTCAGTATGTCCCAACACCCCATTGCGTTGTCTGTAACTATGGCCAAACTCGAGTTTGTTGCAGTCAAACTATGTTTGCAAACTGTTTTGCCATGAACTATAAAAAGCAATGTGTACAAGGTATTAAAGCATTGCTGCCAACTGTTTAATAATACTGAGCCAGAAATATTTGGAGGTTTCCCCATGTTCACAATCAGTTCCCTGTTTATTATCTTGTTAGTGTAGAAACCAAGTTTCAAACAGGTTTTAATCAATTTCTTCATTGCCAAGGTAACAGTCCAAAAAAACAAAAAAAAAAACAATATAGTGACAAACACTGACAAGTTGGCAACAGTGCTAAGCTGGGCATTGGTGTAGTCAGGTCAAGAACAATGCAAAGGGTAAGGAGAGACGGCTCATACCCGTATGTGTGAGGCTGTGTCTCTGGAGGTGGTAACGTTGGAAAAAACGCCTGTCACACATGGAGCAAGCATACGGCTTCACCCCTAAATGAACAGAGCAGAATATGCATAAGATTTAAACCATGTATATGCAACACATTTATGTCAATATAGAAGCTGATTGTTGACAGATATTGCTGAAATCGCATGCTTCACAAGAACAAGGTGCAAGAGATGTTTGCAAGCACATAAAAAGCAAGTGAAATATGGTTGCACAGCTTAATAGGGCACTGACTCACATCACAAGTGCTAATAATGGCTACCAGCTACAAACATTCATGTCTCAAGCCATTTTACTTCCATAATCTGACATATTTCCAAAGAAAATAGAACATTCAACAAGTAAAAAAGTTATTTTATATATATTGCAAACAATATGTCTAATACAATAAATCGAGGATATGGATGACATAAACTGTGCTTTAAAGCGATAATTTAGCACAAATTACTCCTTTAAATTTTAAACTCATTTTCAGTTATAATTGCCAAGAAGGGCATTTTGAGAATTTTGTCAAGCCGTGAGAGACTTCGTGCATGCTTTGTCAAAAACTTTTAAGCAGTCCTGCATTGTACAGGTAAACAGTTGTGCTCGAAATTATTCATACCCTTTGGTAAATATGATCAAAGGAGGATGTAAAAATAAATCTGTATCATTAATCCTTTTGATCTTTTATTTGAAACATTTACAAAAATCTAACCTTGCATCGGAGAATAAGAATTTAAAATGGGAGGGAACTCTCATAATGAAATAATGTTTTTTCTCTAAGACACACTGGTCACAATTAATCAAACCCTTTTATTCAATACTTTTTGCAGCCTCTTTTTGCAAAGATAACAGCTTTGAGTCTTCACCTATAATGTTTGATAAGTTTAGAGAGCAAGAGATCAGAGACCATTCCTTCATCTAGAATCACTCCAGACCCTTCAGATTTCCAGGTTCATGTTGGTGCTTCTTCTCTTTAGTTCACCCCATTTATTTTCTATAGGGTTCACGTCAGGGAACTGGGATGGCCAGGGCAGAAGCTTGGTTTTGTTCCCAGTGACCCATTTTTGTTACAATTTTGATGTCTGTTTGTGGATCATTTTCCTTTTAGAAGTTCCAACCACGGCCCATTATAAGATTTCTAGCATGGACAGTCAGGTTTTAATTGTTTTATCTGTTGGTATTTGCTAAAATCCATGATGCCATCTATCTGAACAAGATATCCAGGATCTCTGGCAGAACATAGGCCCACAACATTAAGGATACAGCAGTATATTTCATTGTACACATGGGGTACTTTTTATCCCTGTGTGCACCAAACCCATCTTGAGTGTTTGCTGTTAAAAAGCTATTTTTAGTTCATCTGGCCATAGAAGCCAGTACCATTTGAAGTTCCAGTAGTGTTTTTAGTTCCTTTTTGGATGAGTGTTTTCTAGATTTTTCTTCAAATCCTCCCAAACAACATGTGGTGACGTAGGTGCTGTTTGATCACTTGTTTAGGCTTTCTGACCCCAAGACTTAACTATTTTCTGCAGTTCTCCAGCTGTGATCTGTGGAGAGTCTTTGGCCACTCAACCGCTCCTCCTCACCTTGCTTTAAGACAAAATAGACCCACATCCTCTTCCAGGCAGATTTGTAACATTTTCTGTTGAATGGAAATTCTTAATTTTTGCCCTGATGGTGGAAATGGGAATTTTTAATGCTTTAGCTCTTTTCTTACAGTCACATTCTAATTTGTGAAGTTCAACAATCTTTTGCTACACATCAGAAATATATTCTTTGATTTTACTTATTGTGATCAACGATTGAGAGAATTTGGCCTTTGTGTTCCTTCATATTTATATTCTTGTGAAAAAAGAGGCCAAGGCTGGATAATTTCATGTTCTTAGTCACACTGGTGTGATAACAAATGCAAATATGAATGGGAATATACTTCTATGTATAATATACTATGAATGGAACATATTTTAATCATAATAATTTCTAGGGGTACCAATAATTTTGGCCATTGTTTGTGTACTAAAGAAAAATATTTCATGTGATTTTGCACCACTTTTTTACTTAAATTAAAGGTTAGATTATTATAATTTTTTTTTTTTAATGAAAGATCAAATGTATAAACAATGCAAACTTATTTTCACAGCCTTCTTTGATCATATACAGTCGTGGTCAGAATTATTGGCACACTTGGTAAATATGCAAAGAATATAGTTCTGATGTGCTGAACAAGGCTGTTGAGCTTCCAGGCAAATCTGCCTGGAAGAGGACTTGTGTCTATATCATCCTAATGCATGGTGAGGAGGAGAATTTGAGTGGCCAAAGACTCTCCAAGGATCACAGCTGAAGAATTGCAGAGATTAGTTGAATCTTGGGGTCAGAAAGCCAAAAAAAAAATCAAACAGCTCCTACATCACCACATGTTGTTCTGGAGGGTTTCAAGAAAAATTCTCACTCATCCAAAAACAAACTCCATCATATTCAGTTATCAGACACGACTGGAACTTCAAATGGGACTGGCTTCTATGGTCAGATGCAACTAAAAAATGTGCTTTTTAGCAACAAACAAGGTCCTGGACATCTTGTTTAGATACATGGCATCTTTGATTCTATCAAATACCAACTGATAAAAAAATTAAAAAGTGACTGACTCTGTTAGAACTCTTATAATGGCCATTCCAGTCCTCTGACCTGAACCCTATAGAAAATGAGTGCGGTGAACTGAAGAGGAGAAGCACCATCATGGAGCTGGGAATCTGAAGGGTCTGGAGTGCTTCTGGATGAAGGAATGGTCTCTGATCTTTTGTCAGGTGCTCTCTAACCTCATCAGGCATTATAGGAGAAAACTCAGAGCTGTTATTATGCCAAATGGAGGCTTCAAAAAGCATTGAATAAAAGGGTGCCGTTAATTGTGTCCAATGTGTATTAGAGAAAAACATTTGTCATAATGATATTTCCCCCCATTTTAAATTCTTATTCTCCAATGAAAGGTTAGATTTATGTGAATTTTTTAAATAAAAGATCAAAATGATTAACAATGCAGATTTATTTTCACAGCCTTCTTTGATCATATTTACCAAGGGTGCCAATAATTCTGACCACGACTGTATACCAGGGGTATGAATAATTTTGAGCACAACTGTATTTACCCATCGCAATATAAACAATATAGCAAAATCTCTATTGACTGACACTTCTCATCATAGCACTCAGCCTTAGTCCTCTGATCTGTGTTTATCCTTCTCCATGTTTGTGTCTCTCATGCAGGACTGCTGTACATAAAACTGAGCTAACCATGTCGATAAATATTTGAAGATCATGGTATACACTAGAGCTGCACGATTCTGGATAAACTGAGAATCAGGATTTTTTTTTGTTTGTTTTTCAAATAGAGATCACGATTCTCCCATAATTCTGAACTAAACAAAATGTGTAATTTACTAGAGGCTGCGACAAAAAATTTACTTCTATTTAAAAATGTTTAATTAATCTGAATTAATTATTTTTAAAAGATGGTTTGAATGAAAGATTCAATAGCTCGCTCATAATTACTTCACTTGTTTCATTACTGGATGAATCAGCAGTTTTGAATCTCTTGAATTAATGATTCGATGACAAATAAATTTAACATTCACTTGTCGTCACCTAGTGGCGCAATGATTTCATCGACACAAACATTATTTGAAGGGCCAATTACTTTCAAAAGGTGATTTGCTCTATTTTAAATGGTATACCACAGACATCAGTATTTTTTCCCTAACTATATACTTTTATCCCATTACTTAGGTGATAATATGAATGATTGTAAGACAGAAATTAAACTGTGTGGTTAAATAAAAATGTTTAAAAAAGTCTGTTCCATACCTAAACATGATAACTGCTCTCTCTGTCAGCGGCAGTGCGAATGCAGATTTGAATGTTGTGGCCGGTTACAGAAAAGGTTTAGTCTAGTACTACAAGTAAAAAAATTTTTCTTTAAGACTTGTGTTTTTTTTTAAATTCAGTTACATAAAAGCATATATTAGACTAAGTTGAATTCAAAAAATAATAATGATTACCCTTTGGATAACTGCTAGTTGATGAAACTCATACTTAAAGGGATAGTTCACCCAAAAATGAAAATTTGATGTTTATCTGCTTACCTCCAGGGCATCCAAGATGTAGGTGACTTTGTTTCTTCAGTAGAACACAAACGAAGACTTTTAACTCAAACCGTTGCAGTCTGTCAGTCATATAATGTAAGTGAATGGGAATCACGGCTTTGAGAGTAAAAAAAAACATACAAACAAAACCAAATTAAACCCTGCGGCTCGTGATGATACATTGATGTGTAAAGACACAAAACGATCGGTCTGTGCTAGAAACTGAACAGTATTTATATCGTTTTTTACCTCTGATGTACTGCAATGTCTGAACTGTCCTGAGCGCGTCCTCGACAGCCGGCGCGTGACGCGTCGTCTTCTTGCTTTACGGCGGATCGCAGACTTATAAGTGCATTACTGCCACCTATCTCTCAAATGGACCACTGACACTATCTAAAATCTCAATTAGGTGTGTAAATTTGGTTTTGTTTGTGTATGTTTTTTTTTACTCTCAAAGCCGTGATTCCCATTCACTTCCATTATAAGACTGACAGACTGCAACGGTTTGAGTTAAAAATCTTTGTTTGTGTTCTACTGAAGAAACAAAGTCACCTACATCTTGGATGCCCTGGGGGTAAGCAGATAAACATCACATTTAAATTTTTGGGTGAACTATCCCTTTAAGACCCTGTCTTAACAGAGGCTAAGTTTATGCAACTGGCCCCACTGATATGACTTTGTCAAAGGTGAATTTTAGAAACAGGAGAATCGTTGTCATTTAGAAATAAGATTGTGTGGGTGTTTGAATTGAGATCACGATCTTGTAACGATTAACCATGCAGCTCTATTATATACACACACAAAAAATAAAAATCTGTTGCAATTGACTGACAACTGGTAGATAAACTATTAGCACCATTTCAAACCTAAAACTATGAAATCTGTAAACGAGCTTATGAGATATCCGCATTAACCATGATTGCCAGGTTGGACACTGAGATTTTGAATGCATGGTTAAAAAAAGGCACAAACATCTCAAAATCAATGGAATTTTGGTAGGAAAACGAAGGAAGTTGTCATTCTTCAATAAGTTGAAGGGTGCCATACTTTGCGTGCACTTTCAGAACTTAAAGGTCCCATGGCATGAAAATTTCACTTTATGAGGTTTTTTGCTGAATTTCGGGAAAGAGACTTCAGATACAGTACTAGGGACCACTTAGGCCTATATAAAAGCATCCAAAAAGCAGCATGTCATGGGACCTTTAAGATCTTCTGCAGTACTGCACAAAAGCCAACCACAATGACATACATTTGTTCATGGAAATTTGCTGTTAGAACAAAGATCAGCAGGGCTCCTTTCAAAGATAGAGGTGAAAGAGGAAAGCAATTTTTGTGAAGATTAAATATGAAGCTTCAACAGGGACTTGTGATTGCCTCACAGACAAAGCAAACGTCATGCAGACGATATCTAGCATGCTAAAAAGGCAACAGAGGCAACAAGGTTCATGTGCATGACAATGTGCAGGAATGCTCAGCAAAAGCAGAAAGGAACTGCAGATTGAGCATAACACCGAATGGTTCGAAAATATCAGTCAAACGAACAAAAGCAAAGCAGAAAGTTGCAGCAGCGCAGTGGGTAGAGAAGACTTGTACCCGTATGAATGAGGCTGTGTCGCTGAAGGTGGTATCTTTGGAAAAATCTCATGTCACACATGGTGCAAGCATATGGTTTGACCCCTAAACGCAGAACAAAATATCAATAAACTGTCTTCAAATTGTATTTCTGCACAACATCATATGACAGCTTATTCAAAAGTACAGTAATTCTGCTAACTAGTGCTGCTAACAGAAGCCTGTTTAAATGGATTTATATTTATATTTATCTAAAAGTTATTCTGACAATTTCAAATAAGTCTAAAAACCTAGTACTAGTACTGTATTTCTTAACATCATTTCAAATAAACTTTTTTTTTTTGGAGAGTGGGTCAACTTTCTAATTGCTCAAATGCTTAGAGAGAGAGAGAGAGAGAGAGAGAGAAAACATGGTGTGAATAGCTTTGGTGCAAAAAAATATTTGCAAGTATTTTAGACTTGTGTCTTGTGTCATTCTACTTGGTGTGAAGAGACCTTAAAAAAAAATAATAATAATAATAAAGTTTTTTGTTCTGTGTAGACGCACTATGATCTGTAACTCTGTTTATAAGTATCTATGTTTAGGTTTATATAATTAAAAAGACTAATGAGAGCACCTTTTTTACCATACATCAAAGACAGCATCTAAAAAACAGTAATGAAAAAATATATATTGATATTATAGCTGTATGTAAATAAAGACGATGCTTGTGTCATAAAATTTTGCAATTACATTTTTAAAGAGTGCTATAGTGTAAAAAGTAAATATTGAAGAAATGATTTAGAAATAATATCCAATGTAACGACACATACCAGTATGAGTGAGGCTGTGCCTCTCCAAGTGGTAACGTTGGAAAAACCGCATGTCACACATGGAACAAGCATACGGCTTCACCCCTAAATGCACAGAGTGGCAAATTCAATGATCGTCTACACAGAATCTAAACCTTGCTCAAATGTCCTCATAACAAATATAAAGCTTTATACACCCACAAGGGTTTAGCTGATTCAAGATACAGTACATGATTTTTGCTTTAGTGCCTACTATGCAAACAATTAGTTTGGATTCAAGCAGTGTTCATGAAATTTGTTTGATAAAATGTGTCTGATCACCACTGGGAAACAAGTCTGAAGGCATTAAATTGTCATTTAACTAAGCTGCAAATAATTAAACGTACAGGCAGAAGACTTGACATAAAACCTGCACTACAGAACTTTGGCCTTTCTATTGCCATCTGTACGACACATACCAGTATGAGTGAGGCTGTGCCTCTCCAAGTGGTAACGTTGGAAAAACCGCATGTCACACATGGAACAAGCATACGGCTTCACCCCTAAATGCACAGAGTGGCAAATTCAATGATCGTCTACACAGAATCTAAACCTTGCTCAAATGTCCTCATAACAAATATAAAGCTTTATACACCCACAAGGGTTTAGCTGATTCAAGATACAGTACATGATTTTTGCTTTAGTGCCTACTATGCAAACAATTAGTTTGGATTCAAGCAGTGTTCATGAAATTTGTTTGATAAAATGTGTCTGATCACCACTGGGAAACAAGTCTGAAGGCATTAAATTGTCATTTAACTAAGCTGCAAATAATTAAACATACAGGCAGAAGACTTGACATGCACTGCACTACAGAACTTTGGCCTTTCTATTGCCATCTGTGGCTGCAATAAAAAATTACACACCACTTGTGGAGCAGTTATTGTCTCTTATGATCACCATATCAGAGCAGCTCTAAAGCTTCACCTGACAGCTCAGTTTGGATTAATATTAAATGCTTATTGGAGTGAATCAGGGTAAGGCAAGAACATGAATTTCAAAACTTGTTCTGGTATTTGGACATTTGGATTTTAAATCATACAAGCCCAATAATTCATCACTCACATACAAATAAATGATCTTACCCCTAAAAGCACATTATTTATAGAGATGCACCGATTGCAATTTTCTCTGCCGATTCCTATTTCCGATTTTTTGTTAGTGTGATCTGCCGATACCGATTTTTGCCGATTCCGATTTTCTTTCTAAGAACTATAATTGACAGCATATACAAACAAAAATCTACTTTTCTTCAACACAGTTTTATTTTCATAAAAAACACAAGTAAAAAGTCAGTAATAAAATAAGAACAAATAAAAAAATTGCAAACAACAGCACAAATAAATGCAATAGAATAAAGAGAGCTATGAAACTAAGTTTTTCAGGTTAAGAAAGTTTTTATTCAGGTAAGAAATACTAAAGAAATTAAAGTAATCAAATGTAAAATAACACATGCAGTGTTATTTTACATTTGATTACTTTAATTTCTGTAGTCTTCATTGTAAAAATTAAATACAGATTAATGCTTACCGTTAAAGTTATAAAACGTATTCAGTCAAGAGCAGAAAATGATTTTCTTTGTCTTTTGTTCTTTGATTAACATGACAGACAGCACCAGGAATATTGGACTGCGATCCCTTTAAGAGTTTATCCACAGACCCAATATACTGTTACACAACATGCGTTCTCTTTCTCAACTATTTAACGTTCCAAAACTGACTGGGTTTAACTGACACTCGCCAAGACGGGCATTTTGACATAATTGTGTATGTATTTGAACGTTTAAGCGCAGTTAGCCACTCATTTTGGTATTTGTGGCTCACAAGCTGTTTGAGACTGAGCGCTCCACTAATATAGATCAGTGGTGGTGAGCGCGCTTTTGGTATAAGCGCGAAACCTGCGGGAATGACTATAATGCGTAATACAAGCACTATTTAACCGGAGCGAATGAGACGTGCGTGAGAGAGAAGGGGTCGTCGGAGAGAAGAGAGCGAGAATGCGTGGCTGACGTTATTTCCTGTGCCGCTGGTAACAAAACGGATCGGCTCGAAATCGGAAAGAAGTGAAACTGACCGACCGATCACCGATCCGGGCCGATCATGAGGAAAATTCGGCCGATTCCGATCCCTGGCCGATCGATCGGTGCATCTCTAATTATTTACATTTATCAAATGACAAATGTGACGGTACCATTTACTATTTAAAATCAAAAGGCACAGGAACAAGTCGTACCAGTGTGAGTGAGGCTGTGTCGCTCCAAGTGGTAGCGCTGAATAAATCTCATGTCACACACGGCACAAGCAAATGGCTTTTCTCCTGTGATAAAGGAAGATATTTGAGTGAAAAACAGTGAAACACACCAACATATCACATCCCAATCTAACATGATAAATATGTGTGAATAAAAAGTGGATCATTTTTGTACCGTATAGAATTTTAGCACATATATTAATGTGCTGTATAGTATATTAATAGCATATACTGTATGTACACCTCTTTACAAGAGTCAATACAGCTGTAATATTCATACCAGTATGAATGAGAATGTGTCTCTTCAGGTGGTATCCACTCCTGAAGGCCCCGTAGCAGTGATCACAGATAAAGTTCTTCTGGACTTTTGAAAGTGGACAATTTCCATTTTCATCCACAACCGCCTACCAGGAAAATGAACGGAAGACATTTTAATCGCACTGATCGCACTTTTCAATGGACTGGAATTTGCAATGTTCAAAAAGGAAACAGAAGAACCACAGAATTATCTAAAAAAAAATAATCCATACACTATATTCCAGATCTTCTGAAGCTACAAAACAGCTTTGTGTGAGGAACAGGCTGAAATGTACTCACTCACAATCTTAAAGGGTTAGTTCACCCAAAAATGAAAATTAGCCCATAAATTACTCACCCTCAAGTCATCCTAGGTGTATATTAGAGCCCGACTGATATGGGTTTTTTGGGGCCGATACCGATACCGATATTAGGGAGTAAAAAAAGGCCGATACCGATATATCGGCCGATATTCTGTGTGTATATTATAGTACAGTACCAGTCACAAGTTTGGACACTTTCCCATTCATGTGTCCAAACATTTGACTGGTACTATATATAGAATACAGTATAGACATAAACAGAATATATATACATAAACACATTTTTTGCAATGATCACTCAAATGTGGTGATCAAACACTTATAATGGTGACAGAGATATGTAAGGGCATTTAACAATTTAACAATAAA